>NW_005179125.1:134472-154226 GCF_000350225.1 Chondrus crispus | reverse complement strand
GTTAGTACGCAATTATGGCGCTAGTTTTTTAATTGTGTACAGTACCCGGCACGCACTAGGCGGCAGGTACTGTACTACTGTACTGGGACAGGTGTCCGAGGCGTCCCCCTGCGGGGTTAAGACCTGGCACCCGTCCCCACCAGTAAACGGGGGCAAGCTCGCCCCCGTCCCTTTTGCGCCTACGTACGTCCGTTTCGGTTGTCCGCCGCGCGCGCTGGCTTCTAACCCGTTACCGGTCGCTCCCGTTTACGCACCACGGGGCGACTGCGCGTAACCGGCCAGTGAGCCACTCCCTTTTCGCGAGCTCGTCCGATCGGTTCAATTGGCGCGTCGCGTCCGCGCCGCGTGCTCCCTCGCTAAAGCCTCCGCCTCTCACCCAACCCAGGGCGGAGAGGAGTTATCCCACAACGACCTCCCGCCCGAAGTGTTATACTCAAGCGAGTTACTGAAAGGACCCACCACGCTATTCCGCATTCTCAGGGATTACCTCACGGTTAAGGGACTACAATATACCCCTCACCCTCGAAGTAACCGCATTGCGTATGGCCTGGTCGACATGTTCTTCACCGATGTGCCCGACCGCATTATTGCCAACGTGAACCTGTCTGCATGTCTTTCCTCTTCGAAATCACCGTCGGTCAACCATAGCAACCAGAGCAGCCAACCCACCTCTCATCTTAGCATGGACTCAAAGATAGCGCATAACATTGCTTCTCGATTCAAAAGAGAGGAACGCTATTCGGGAAAAATAGGTGAAGATATCAACGAGGTAATCGATAACTATTGCAACGCCGCTGATGATTATATCCTCAACGAAGAGCAGAAGCTGCGATACTTTCACAATGTGTTTGATGGCGAAGCCAAAAGATTTTATCGCACTTCCATTGCTGGTTCCCAAGCATCCTTCGACTCAGCGGTTCAACGGATGCTTCAAGAGTTCAACAGCATTACGCGGCAGAACAGAGTTCGAAAATTATTGCAGAATCTTCGCCTGTCACAGATTCTCAAGACAAAAAACTGCTCCGTCAGCGAAGCACTAGAAGAACTTCGCGAAACCATCACTCGGTACACACCACAAGGGCCCCAAACGCATCGATCAGATCCCGATAAGACAGAGTACCTTCACGACGCCGTGATAGGAACAAAATGGGCTAAGCCTGTTCTGACTCAAAGCCATGCTTCCACACCGCCTTGGACTTTTCAGCAGATGTATACTGCACTTGATGCAGCTTGGCTCCAAGAGCAGAAACAGAACGAAAGCCGTAAGCGTGACCCCCCCAGAACGCCGTCAATGATGCCAACCCTCCCCGGCATACATTTCCAAAGACAAAATACATACGGTATACCCCGTCGACCTGGATCCTCCTCGTCAAATCCTCGTGGCAACTTCTCTGGACCGTCTAAACGTTTTAAGGATTCCATAAACGGAAAGGACCGTTTTGGGAACGTACGATGCTGCCACAACTGTGGTAGTAAGTATCATTTCATCCGAGAATGCCCTAAACCCGCCTCTGTCATACGCAATGTACGACGCATGATCAAAGCGCGCCCTAACCACGTCAAGGACATACTGTATGAACTTAGTAATCAAGTGGAAGACATCATGCACCATCATGCACCATACTGACACTTGTTTCGAAGACTTCGAAGAACCAAATGCCCCAAACAGCTCTGAGTCACAACACTCAGATGGCTCTGACAGCGTGACTGACAGTGACACCGACGAGACAGAAGAAGCTGTAAACAACCACGTGAAAAACGAATCCTTTTACGGCTACAAGACCAATTCTCATCGGACTATAGATCCATCGGATTTTTAGCGAGCGACAGTTCCCATCTCCAAGATAATACACCTCAAACTGTATATTTTGAAACTGTCTGCGCTAAAAAGAGATGCAAGTTTAAACTTGAACGTCGTTCTACGATAAGTCGCCTTATTCGTTTTCCACGCCACAGCGAAAGAAGACCACGTCACCACGAATTCGTTGTCTACAACCAGAGCCACATTGCTTCAACTCAAAGGATTCCTTGGCAAGGAGCATGTCTTGACACTGGTGCACCACGCACAGTAATCGGCTTAAGACAGGCTAAGGCATACTGTCGATACACTGGCACAAAGTTTAGACTCGTTTCCAACAACAACCGCTATCGCTTTGGCAACGACCGTCAACCCTCGTTAGGCTCTTTGACCATTACGATACCACTTTCGGACGCTCACGCTACCATGGAACAAGTAGATGTAGTTAACTCAGACGTACCACTACTAATAGGCTTAGATCTACTAGATAAGTACGGAATATTCGTCAACACTATCACGAATCACCTTCATTGTCCTCAACTGCTACTACGAACTCCCCTGCTTCGCAAGAACGGCCATGTCTATCTCGAATGGCCAAAACGTGAGCACATATTCTTTTCTTCTCCAGAACTCTTGCGCCTTCATAGAGGATTCTCCCATCCTGCCACGGATAAACTCTACAACCTGCTCCGCATGGCTCGACCTTACGAAACGAACCAGGAAACCAAACAGGTCCTGGACCAGATTAAACAAGCGTCTGACACTTGTCAGCGCTTGGGACGAACCCCCATTCGTTTCAAGGCCTCCCTTCCAACGGAGGATTCCGTTAAGTTTGGGGAAGAACTATCTATGGACCTCATGTTCCTAGACGGAAAGGCCTTACTCCACATCGTCGACACGGCCACTCGTTTCTCTGCTGCTGCCTTCCTCGATGAAGACTTCGACCAAAGCGTTGAAGGTATTTGGTTAGCCTTCATTCAAATATGGTGTACCATGTACACCGGTTACCCAAACCGTCTCCGCGTTGACCAAGGATCAACATTTACTTCTGATCGCTGGCGCCAACTCACTGACCACGCCGGCATTCAGCTCAGAATTTCCGGAGTCAAAGCTCACAGCTCCCTTGGAATCGGAGAGCGACTCCACGAACCTCTGAGAAGAATTTACAGAAAAGTGCGAGCTGACTACCCCCAAGCACACAAGAAAATTCTTCTCAGCATAGCGGTAAAATCTATGAACGACACAATCGGAGAAAAAGGGCTTGTACCCTCATTTCTCGCCTTCGGGATAACTCCTCGTTTTCCCATCATCAGCACTGAGCTTCCAACCCAAGAAGAACGAATGAGACTACTGACGTCTGCTCAGATGGAAATGAATGCAATCATAGCCGAAAGAAGAATACAAGCAGCATTAACAAGACAGATACCTCCAGCAGCCGATAGGACATATCAACTAGGAGACGAAGTACTAGTCTTTAGTGAACAGGATAAGAACTGGTTAGGACCATTTATAGTTATGCATGTTCAAGGAAGAATGATAACTATTCAGAAGAGGGAAGGAACATACAGGCAAATGTTCAACGCCTTCCAACTCAAACCATATTACCGAGATCACAGTCCCATTATCCACTATCAAACAAGAATATTCCGTTCTCCCCTTGCTCCAAAGACTCCCTTCTCTTCCTTTATCACTGAAGAAATCAAACCTAGTGACCCTAGAGCACGCCAGTTCTATGCAGCTAAAAAGAAGGAGATGGAAGGACTCATCAAGAGGGAGACCTGGAAAATTGTTACTAAGGATGAAGTACCACGTAATGCTAACGTTATGGGAGGCCGCTTCGTCCTAACAATCAAAGACTCCGGTACGAACAAAGAAGTCCACAAGGCTCGCTATGTTGTTCAAGGTTACGCTGACAAACTGAAATGTTCTTTAGTTCACGATAATCCTACGGCCAGACAGTTTTCAGTCAAAATATTAATAGGGTTAGCAGCAGTATTTAGCTTCCGACTATTCTCAACTGACGTTACGCAGGCTTATCTTCAAAGTGCAGAGAAGCTAATGATAGATGTGTACATTAAGCCGTCACCAGAATTTGAACTTGGTCCCAATCGACTGCTTAAGCTGTTAAAACCACTATATGGCCTCGCAGATAGTGGAGATTACTGGGGAAGGACCTTAAGAGACCACATCTTGAAAGACGTTGGAATGAGTGCAAGTACCACAGATGGTGCACTCTTTTTCAAGAAGATTGCGAATCAGCTCGCCGGTCTGTGTGCTACGCATGTCGACGACTGTCTACATGCCGGAGACGCAAAGTATTTGAAGTTAAGTCAAAGTATTGAGAAGAGGTTTCAGTGTAGAGATAGAGAATTTGACAGGATACAGTTTAGCGGTGTCAATATTGAGACAACCAGCGATGGATTCTGTATCCATCAAGAACGCTACATCAAGACTATTGATTCTCTACCTATGGATGTCACCTTTGCGCAGTATAGCTCTCTTCGAGCGAAGCTAATGTGGCTCCTACAAACCAGACCTGATATAGCATGTGCTGTCGCTCAATCAACGCAAGTCACCGAAACAAGGTTCAGTTCAGATCCGTCAACCCACAGAAAGCTTCTCAACTCCGTTGTTCGTCATATTAGAAAAACCTCCGAACAGAGACTTCTTTATCCAAAGTTAGACAAAGGCTCTCTCCGACTGCAAACGTATTCGGATGCTGCCTATAGCAACAACCACGACGGAACGTCCCAACTTGGGTACATCGTGTTCCTGGCTGACAAGGAAAACAAGTGCCAGCCGTTGTATTGGTCATCACACAAGTCCAAAAGAGTTTCTAGATCAGTCCTAGGAAGCGAGACTATGGCCTTCGCCGACGTCTTCGACATGACTTTCGCCATCAAAAAGGACATGGAGATAATGACGAACCAACCAATTCCTATTTCGATGCTCACAGACAGCTTATCGCTCTTCGACGTGATAACCAAGTCAACAATTACCACAGAAAAACGATTAATGATCGACATCAAGGTGGTTAAAGATTCATATCAGCGGAACGAACTACGGAATATCGGTTTCATCCGCTCCGAGAACAACCCTGCTGACGCCCTCACAAAGTTTAAGCGATGCACTGTTCTATATCAAATACTGACAGATTCAACACTACGTCACCCTATCGAACAGTGGATCGACAAGTCGTGAGGCACCCGAAGGTGCCCACTTTATTCTTAAGAGGAGTGTCACAACTTTTACCAGAGTCTATCAATACCGTAATCCCTAAGGTTGTGCCACCTGTCCCTAGTGGGTGGCACTACCTCACGTAGACAATTCAACTACCTACAATTTGAGGATTCTCCGAAAGGATCCTCATTACCTAAACGGGCAAACGCCTAATTAAGCCTGATAGAGGCACATTTATAGGTAGCACCCCACTAAAAGGGGGGGTGAGTACACTTTTAGTCCACTCGACTTGGCGTCGAGTGGGAGTATAAAGGTTGAGGACGAAGACGGTGAACGTCTTCGTCCCCACACACACAACAACTTACCCCAACAAACTCAACCGCACCACCCGCAGCAAACTAAAAGGCCCGTCCTCCTGCCTTGCACCTCGCGCCACACCGGCCTGTGCCCCCCCGCGCACAGAGCCTCAGTGGCCCGCGCCCCCCGTGGACACGTTTCAGATCACCCGCCCGCTCCCCGGGCAAATTCCGACAGTGGAGCTCGCTGTTATCAATCTGGTCCATCGCGGTGATGCGAGGACCACAAGTGAACCAGAGAAAGAGGACCGGACCGGACCGGCCGCACGGCGCGTGCTGTTCTGGGTTAATAATGTCAGTCAGCATTATTTATATGTCCATGTTTATCTGATAACAAAATTAAAAAAGACCAAAGAAAGCAAAAAGTCAGTTTGGGTGCGCCGCTGAGCTATCCCAGCGCCACGATAACATTTATTTCTATCAGTTATCGTCACGGTGCATTTAGGACGACTACCGGGATGACTCCAGAGCAGAAAAAGGGCCTGCCTGTCGGGAGACCGACGGAAAAGGGGGCGGTCCGGAGGGGATTTTAGTAAAGGGTAAAAGGGTGGTAAATAGGGTTACCTTAAAGGGAAGGGAAGAGCGGCAGGCTATTGCCTCAGAACCGCTACGGACGGTGAGCACGGTCAATGGACGGGGTTGTCGGGTTGATGGTTCAGGTGATCGAATGTGCTGAGGTCGAAGACGAGTAGCGTCTTCGACCTGGCTTTATAGTCCTATTGACTCTACAACAAAAGTAGGCGCACTACCATAAAAGGAAGGTTGCGCCACGCACGAAATATGTCTAAACGGTTACACCCTAAAACATGTAGAATTGTAGGTGGCACGTCATTAAGGGACTCTATAATTGATAGCTAAATGTAGCCTACATAATCCCTGAATTGATATTGATAACATAGAAGTGTGATATCTACTGTAGTCTAGTCAATAAGTCTAACACTGCCGGCCTCATTTTGCAAGCTGAACTTTACAAATATTACGAGACACACGGTGCATCACGTCGCATAAACACCGGAAAGTAACAGGAAAAGCAGTTTTTATTCAGCACGCGAGCAGCACTGACGCCATAATCACCGTCCGAACCTACCCTGATGGGCGCCATTGAGCCTCCCAATGACTCGAGACCGTCTTTCTTCGGCCACTTCATGCACCGTGAACCTCAACTACTCCTCAATTACCCACACTGTCAGCTTTATGATACTATATGAAGTGAAATGCGACGTAGTGCACCGTGGTATGAAACCGCTAAACCGCCGCCCCAGCAGGACGCTGACAAGTTCGTACGTTGTGACGTTTGGAGCCGCAGCGCGAACATCTAGTGACACGTGTAGTATTTGATTCGAAACGACTGATGCGTCTACGCTTCCTCGGACGCCTACGCTTCAGGGGCAGAGCCAACGGAAGCTTCCAATTTGAAGAGTTTGAAGATTCAAATATTGTTGACGTACACGGCAGCTGATAGGGTGACAGATCCTGATACTGGAGTATGTACCAGTATGATGAATCATAACGTGCCAAGTAATCTTCAATATTGTGGTCACCCTGCAAAAATACCTTTGCAGCGTGCGAGCATGGAAACTTAAATCCTTGCCATTTACCGCAGGTGCATGACTTATCCATCAGTTTCACTGTGTAGGAGAGCAGGGGATTTCTCTCAGATGTCACAAGGGCAGTATTTCTTGTATCATCTAGAAACACAACTGGGAGACGTCTAACAGAGGCTTTGCATTGGAGTGCGTCTACACGACCCTTGACTTTCGGAACAATAGTTGCCCCGCTTGACTTGTAGGCGTCGTCCTGCTTAATGGCTTCAATGTGCCTCGACTGATCGAGGTCAGCGGCGCGCATGAAGGCCGAACCAACGGGAGATAGACGCACAGAAAGGTTGGCACGGTTCATCGATTCAACCCCCTGCGTCGTAGTGCGACCAAACAAACCACCCCTGACAAAGGGATACTACTCTTCATCCTTCACCTGAGCAATGTAGGCCCGGGATTTAGCAGTGTAGTTAGATCTCGCAGCACTGAGTTGCCCCGCGGTCCATGAATTCACGGCTGAAGCAAAAGCGCTTCCACTGGTCGCGTCCCCGCGCTTGTAGATGTTTCCTTGACGATGCATAGTGCAGTAAAACTGCTTTACTTCGGGAAGCACGAATCGATTGCGGCCCTTGCGCCCTTGTCTTGATCTGTGATGAGGCGAAAGTGATCGCGGTTGAAATCGAGATGCTCATTGACAAAACTCAAAAAGAGCTTCCAAGTCTCTTCCCGTTCATTGTCTGCGACCAACATCATTCCCATCAGCACTTGTCTTCGACAAACGTCGGACCCATAAAGAGAAAACAAAGTCCCCTTGGTTGTGCTGGCGCAATGCGCGGCATCTGCGGTGAAAACTGGTACCAATTTCGACACTAGTTGGATCGCCGATATCGGCACGTAGAGCACAGCGTAGAAAAACTCAGCGTCTCCGGGAACGTCTTTGAGTGAGTCTCGAAATTCGGTCTCGTTGAAAGTGGACGCATCAATACTTTTCTTATGCTGATCGCGAGCGACGCTAACTGCGACTTGAAGCATTTCGTCTCGATTCTTCACAACAACTTTAGATTTATGACCCAATTCATTCAGGGCACCGACGTAATCAGGGAGGCGAGAGACAAGCTGCTCGTTGTTCTTTGTGATTCTGCCCAGCGCACATTCCCGGACCCTCTTCAAAAAAGATGGTGCTGGATCCCGTCGAACAAACGGCCGAAGGGCAGCCCGGATGTCTTTTGCAGTCAACGAAAGGCCTTCCAAGATGCGGGGTATAACTAAATCGGCAAGCATTTCCGGCGAGTACGCAGAGCGCCCAACACGGGGGGTGAGATTTACATGTGGTACACAAGAATGCCCTATGAACTCCTTCATTTTCCAAGTCCCCTGTGAATCGCTAATTACGTCTACGCGAAAACTGCAAGTGTCAACAAGGCAACGGGTCTTTAACTGCGTTGAAGTGAAACGTGCGTAAAACTTCTCATCTTCCTCAGAATTGTCCTTCCTCAAATGCTTAAAACTGTGCCGGCGATTGCTGATTTCGGCAAGCTGACAAAGGGCCAAAAAGACATCATCTCGGCTGTCGAAACATTGCCCTACGCTCAATGTGAAACCGCTTCGATCCGCCAATGCCAGCGGGGGACCGGCCCCCCATGGACTCTGAATATCACGCTTGGCATCTGCCTGGATGCCGCGCTTTCGATTCTCGCGAGACTCATTTGGGTGACTCTGATCTGATTCACTAGAAGGAGAGATGTCTGCCATTTCAGTAGCTTACCAACTCCGCCACAACGAACAAAGCAAAGTCCCCACACCCATCTGATCTTATTTAACTTATACTGGTACATACTCCAGTATCAGGATCTGTCACCCTATCAGCTGCCGTGTACGTCAACAATATTTGAATCTTCAAACTCTTCAAATTTGAAGCTTCCGTTGGCTCTGCCCCTGAAGCGTAGGCGTCCGAGGAAGCGTAGACGCATCAGTCGTTTCGAATCAAATACTACACGTGTCACTAGATGTTCGCGCTGCGGCTCCAAACGTCACAACGTACGAACTTGTCAGCGTCCTGCTGGGGCGGCGGTTTAGCGGTTTCATACCACGGTGCACTACGTCGCATTTCACTTCATATAGTATCATAAAGCTGACAGTGTGGGTAATTGAGGAGTAGTTGAGGTTCACGGTGCATGAAGTGGCCGAAGAAAGACGGTCTCGAGTCATTGGGAGGCTCAATGGCGCCCATCAGGGTAGGTTCGGACGGTGATTATGGCGTCAGTGCTGCTCGCGTGCTGAATAAAAACTGCTTTTCCTGTTACTTTCCGGTGTTTATGCGACGTGATGCACCGTGTGTCTCGTAATATTTGTAAAGTTCAGCTTGCAAAATGAGGCCGGCAGTGTTAGACTTATTGACTAGACTACAGTAGATATCACACTTCTATGTTATCAATATCAATTCAGGGATTATGTAGGCTACATTTAGCTATCAATTATAGAGTCCCTTAATGACGTGCCACCTACAATTCTACATGTTTTAGGGTGTAACCGTTTAGACATATTTCGTGCGTGGCGCAACCTTCCTTTTATGGTAGTGCGCCTACTTTTGTTGTAGAGTCAATAGGACTATAAAGCCAGGTCGAAGACGCTACTCGTCTTCGACCTCAGCACATTCGATCACCTGAACCATCAACCCGACAACCCCGTCCATTGACCGTGCTCACCGTCCGTAGCGGTTCTGAGGCAATAGCCTGCCGCTCTTCCCTTCCCTTTAAGGTAACCCTATTTACCACCCTTTTACCCTTTACTAAAATCCCCTCCGGACCGCCCCCTTTTCCGTCGGTCTCCCGACAGGCAGGCCCTTTTTCTGCTCTGGAGTCATCCCGGTAGTCGTCCTAAATGCACCGTGACGATAACTGATAGAAATAAATGTTATCGTGGCGCTGGGATAGCTCAGCAGCGCACCCAAACTGACTTTTTGCTTTCTTTGGTCTTTTTTAATTTTGTTATCAGATAAACATGGACATATAAATAATGCTGACTGACATTATTAACCCAGAACAGCACGCGCCGTGCGGCCGGTCCGGTCCGGTCCGCTTTCTCTGGTTCACTTGTGGTCCTCGCATCACCGCGATGGACCAGATTGATAACAGCGAGCTCCACCGCAGTCAAAAAGATAGCATTGGTCTTTTTAGTATATTTGGCCACACAACAATGGATTTATCCCCCCCCTTGCAGTTTTGCATGATACCCTACGTTGCTTTTTGAGTACGCAGCTGAGACATCATTGTGAAACATTTAGCGATTTTGCTCCGAGGCACGCCGAAGCGAAACTTAGGCGGTTGTTTTGCGCGTTTTTGCGCACAGTACATTAAGCGTAGTTCACGATCCGCAACTGCGGTGTGTGAAAAGCGCGGAGAGAAGCGCGGCGATAAGGTTGCGGTTCGAGGGCCCAACGAGGAGCCGGGCAAGACGCAGTTTTGCCCGTCGTCGCTTCTGCGCTTTACGAAGCCAATCTGCGAAAAGCACAAGTTGGTGAGATGTGCACGAGTCGAAGCGAGGACGCATAGCCTCGAGATACAGTATACTGTATATATTTGTATTTAACATTTTAAGAGCATCACCACTGGTAGGTGATCAAATGAGCCATCACCACCGGTAGGTGATCAAATGAGCATCGCATCTCATTCAACACGCGATAAACACTTCAATAGAGACCCTGTGCTCTGCTCTGGATTACATAAATGCATCTAGATTGCGGTCGACCCTCTACGTCCTGATTCCCACCACTCTCTTCTAGTTTTGTCCCACCGTCCTTTACTTTTTCTGCTCACCTACCTCCGCCCATCCCCACACCTACTTTTCCCGATGAATTTTCAAGATATCGAGTCGATGACACCAATCCAGATCACCGAGGAGTTGGCTTTTCTTGAAAAGACTCACGGCTTTTTTCGCCCCTCCCGGTCTGCCAGAACTAAAGATCCTTCTCTTCCATTCCTCTTCGAGCAGCCCAACTATGACAAGGCCGACCTCATATTTTTCCGCGGCCGCTCTCGCAATCATAAACCTGGCTCGCTACACACCATTGTTGAAGATGCAGTCAAGTCATGGGAATTTGAAGCCTCACATATTCCGTTCGAGGAATGGACCACTGTCAAGCACGACGAGTACAATGTGAGTGTAAATGGAGGGAAGGCGTTTCACGGTCGTGAGGCCGCGGAAGCAGGCAATTACAACTGGTTACTGCACTCATGTGACAAAACCCTGTACGACTCCGAGAAGGAGACGTTTCATAGCTCGCACAGCCTCTTTCGAGGTGCATTTCTATCTGGATTTCCTTGGGAAGTTATCGAAGTATTTTCCCCGCCTCCGACTGTTACGTTCTCATGGCGTCATTGGGCTCAGTTTAACGGCGAATATAGAGGGCGCCAAGGCGATGACAAGACCTATGACATGTACGGCTTCGGGATTCTCGAGTTGAGTGATGACCTCAAGTTAAAAGCCATTCGTATCTTCTACAAGCCCGATGACTTCTTGAAAGCTCTGCAAGGGGATATTGATCCAGAAGCGCTGAAAGGCGGGAAACTACTCGTCGGTGCCGGCTGTCCCGTCTTAAGTAAATTGACGCATCTCAAGTGACTCAGGATGCGCTTCATGGGCGTCCACTCTATTACAAGCCTATAGTAGGGTGCATTCGTAACACCTGATATGATGGAAGTCTTGAATGTCGATACGTACGCGAAAGAACCCAGGGTTCAAGCTCTCTTTCGGCTTCAAAGAACAAATTGGGAAAGGTGCCACTGTGAAAAGGCACACCAACAGTGATCACCTCTATCTGCTAACAATTTCTTACGTCACGTCCAGCTCGCGAAATGCTTTTTGTTCGGCACGCATGCACAGTTCGATATACTGTACACCCACATAAAATCCACGAGTACTGTTGTTGGGTAAAATGGGGGAGGCGGTTTGGGGAGCGTGCCGTTCCGTGGTGAGGGTCGGCCGAGTGGTGGCCCCCCTTTTCCCCGCAGCGCCCATCACCACCTCTCTTTTATTTCTACGTACAGGGGGGAGGGACGCGCAATAGTGCCGCTTTTATTATTGCCACCCTCGAATTAGTGCCGCCAAAACCGGCAGACACAGGTTCTGCCACGGGTCATGCACGACGTCGTCATCGCCCATTCCTCATGCGCCTCAGCTCAATTGGTGATGGCACCTCACTCAAAGACCTAACATGATTCCTGAAAAGATCGCCAAAGCGAAGCGTACGCGCCTTACGATTGCACAGAAAATCGAGGTTGGGCATCTGCTGCAGGTCAAGAATGCGAATACCACAGTTATGCGTCAGTTCAAAATTTCAGAGCGAACCATCCGAAACATCAAACGCTCTCTTCCTTCACTACAACAAGTTGTGACCGACACTGCTACAACGCTCGGAACAAAAACTTTGAACCCTGCGCATTACCCCACTCTTGGAGCTCACTTGATTGAGCCTGGTGCCAGAGACGGGCGCACACGCAAACGCTAAGCATGCTTGTCTCCTGAGTCCAACGGTTTCGCATCTCTTAAAGTTTCACTAAAACTGTCAGCAAATACCGGAACATCCTCTATGGCTGCGAAGAGCCCCCTACGGCACAAACACATGCGCCGCAAGCCTTCGCTTGAGAAGAAGCTCTCGTCGATGCCGAACCTAGAGTACAGACAACACAAGTTCCCCGAGCTGTGATCCAGCTTCCCGAAACACTTGCATACATATCTCGTTGCCCTCTCTGCCTAGACGAGCCACACGAGATGCAAAGGAAGCTATCCGACCTCTGGTCGTAGCTTTATCATAGATATAAGCGGTGACAGAGTTCAAGTGCTTCTCGAACTCCTGCTCAGAATTCACATCTTCTCTGGGAATATAATGCACCATAGAGGCCTTTAAAACAGCTCTTGCCATATTCTGCATCTCTATTTCTTCTTCCGCCTCTCCTCTTGCAGAAAGGGCGAGAAAAGACACATCAAGATTGGTTTCCACCATCCTGTCCATTATACGAAGAGATAGATCCAATGCCCTCACGGCAACATACTGTAGTATCCCGTACCTGCATCACCAAGTTTTGGCCCCCAGCCACCCAGTTTGTCATTGAAATAGAAAAGTCATCTCTGCGTAGGCATTCTTTTTTAGGGACTCTCTCAGATCCGCGATTCATAATGAATTTCGCGGCTACAGACCCAGTTCCAGCGATGAGCGTTACCAATGGCATCGGGACGATTGCACTCAGATCCAGGATGTTACAGTACCGTGCGAATGGCATGATAAGTCCCAATGGAGTCACGATATCTTGCAACACAAACACTTCTACAGAGTCTGGAAGGGCAAGAGACCAGCGCAGACCATCCGCATATCTCGATTGCGTAGTCAGGCATTCACCACCAGAAATACAAATGGAAAGGGTTGTAAGCTCATGCACTCTAGCCTCCAGAACAACGCACAAGTTCCGAGACAACTTTTAGGCTTTGTTCAAACCCCCAAATGTGCGGGTTGCGTGCTTATCCTGTCTGCACGGTGATTGTCTCAGCCTTCTTGTTGAGAAGAATAGCACAAGTGGTGGATCCTCCGACGTCACATCCAAGGAACAAGCTTTCGTCCGAATTCGCATTCCATGCAGAGCAGCATATCCTTTCGACTGGAAGACACGTAAACGGGGCAATGTAAATATGATGTGCGAGACTTGCCGAACTCTTCAATGGGAGATAGCGGAACGTGTTATCTGGTTCCCACGCAAATGGCGATGGAGATTTCAATATCAAAAATGGCTGAGTGGACGATGACTCATGTCTGCTGCGAGCATTGAAATAGTCTGAGAGAAGTGCGAACTAAATCTAGACAGAAATCGTGGGAACCACAAGCTGTGGGCCCCTTTCACAAAACGACATTAAAGAGCAGCCTCTGTTGCTGTACCGAGGTGTCAACTGCGAATTAAAGTACTCTAAATAAAGGGCAGACCATTTGCTTGTAACGCGAGACCAAACCGTTTAGACAACTTCCAGCAAGGATCGGGACAATGTGTCTCAAAACCAGGACAACTACCGTCTCCTGGAATCTTTTCATTCTCTTTTGCTGCGCTTAGATATCAGAAATCAGCCGCACGTGGGCCTCCAACTAGCAAGGAGAAGGGTCGCGTATGCAGCAGTCTGTAAGTGAATAGGCTGAACTGCAGAAAGATTGAATACCCCAGTACGATAGCAGGCCATTGCTCAAAGCTGTTGAAGAAATTGCGCTCCCTTTATGTGGTCTAAAACCATCGCCATTTCTGAAGCCAACACTGTATATTATGTTGCAAAGACTAGATCAAAGCACTGCCTATGTGCGCGTTTATTAAGATGATTGAATGACAGTATCAACATTCACCCAGGTCCCGGAGCACAAGGAAATAATCTTGTTAAACCAGGGGGGCTTAGAGTATTACACCCCGACTCATTAGGGATGCCTTATCGAAATAACTTACATCCGATCAATCCCCACGATTCGATATCACACTCTCTTTTTCTTATGGATTTCAGTCCCATCGGATATGGGAGAGGTTTGAGCCTTCTCCAAACCTCCTGAGTTCCGAGTGTTCGGACTTGCTTCGTATCCTTGGTGTCTCATAAACGACTAATGAACGACACGCAGTCTCGAAGAGGCCTCTTTCGGGATAGAACGATATTGTCTCTTACAATAACTTTTTTCCCAACATGCTGGATGGTTTGGTATTCTTGAAGCGGAAGGGCGATGCAAGTTCCATTGAGAAACTTGCTTTGATTCTGCTGCGGGGTCTCGTGACCTATACCAGATGTCACATTACGAATAACGAATGTCTTGAAGAAATGCGGTGAGTAGGCCTGCTTCAGACCAGTACGACGAACTTTTGAAATTGGCGTATATCTACTGCGATCCCTTAGAATATAAGCCTCACCCGAGTTTACAATTCCTAAGCGTTGCCC
This sequence comes from Chondrus crispus, assembly GCF_000350225.1. Lineage (NCBI taxonomy): Eukaryota > Rhodophyta > Florideophyceae > Gigartinales > Gigartinaceae > Chondrus > Chondrus crispus. The sequence continues at coordinate 139,404 of NW_005179125.1, read as the reverse complement.
TTTCAGACAAATAGCGGATGTCTGAGCAACATCGGAAGGTTTTCTGAGAGAAACAATTGAGGGCTCGCACAAACTGAATCGGCATTTTGGGGCACAGCCAACAGCAGTGGCCGAATAGAAGTGAAGCCAAAGTAGACAAATGAAGATCGGCACATAGAAGTTCATATTGTTGTTGTGGGAATGCTGCAGAGTGGTGTAGAAACAATTTTCTTCCCAATTGGTCTAAAACGGAGTGTTTGCATCCTTCCTTTCTGCAACCATTGCGCGAGTTGAATCCTCCTTTATGTAGAACACAGATTGTTATCTGAACCTTCCATGCGCCCTCTCCAGTTCTCCAACACGGACATCAAATTTGATCGGATAGCTCAAGGTAAATCACGCGATGTCCCACAATGAACATATCTTCTTTGCACATAGAAAGTCTTTATGGACATATCGCTCCTTTCAAATGGCTCCTATCAAATGGTTATGAGGCCTCCAAAGTCACAAAGATGCCCCGATGGTTGCTTCTGAACGTTGACCAAAAGCTTTTGTGTCTCTTCCATTGCTTTGATTGTGAATAGGTCTATTTCGTTCGAAGGCTGACATTCTGAATCTCGCATAGAACGGCGTCTTTTCAGCGGAGCTCCTCACTAACATGCGGAGAGTCCTGGCGGTACCTGCCGTAGACCGGTACTATGCCCATACAACGAACAAGTCAGCAGCCCATGCTGTAATGCATTCCTTATGGAAAGTATCTGCTTCTCTACGAATGAAAATTGAATGCTGCTCTCTTTCTGGCCTGCATAGATACACATCTCCTTGGCCCTGTTACCGTTTTCAGGATCGATTTGCCTGATATTCATTGTACGAGTTGAGTGGGGCTAGGACAAACTTTGAGATTGCCATGGTACGTCAGTGTCATCAAAGCCCGAAACGGTATTCAGAAAAATAGTAAAGAGGCTCTCGTAGCTGGACCAGAATAATAATTCAGAGGAAGGAACGTATGATTATCACGATGAGCTTGCGAGGCATTCGCCGGCAGTAATTAATAAATCATGGGAACAGTCTTCACAGGCCATTTCCCTGCCAAAGTTTACAGTTTGACAAGATAGCTTTAGAAAGTGACGATGGGCTGCGCACATGAATTGAGAATTCAAAGAAAGCTGGGATCTCTCTCTTCAGGGTAAGAAATCATGACTGGACGGAGACACGAGACTGCTCAGACGTATCGGTCGCAGCTGTTAGAGCGGCAGAATTTGAACAGACTTTACATACGTCGGAGGTTTATATGTAGTCATGAAGTTTTCGGATCTGTTTGAGCCACGCAAGTCGCGAATGTCTGAAAAAGGACCCAAAGGATTTCATTCATCTTAGAGATGAAAAGATAGATTCGAAAATGAAGTGAGCAAAGCTACTGTGTTAGCTAACTAGGGCATGAAAACCCTCTGCAGAGGTAGTATCTCGTCAAATTGTAAGGTTGGTGACGTCAAAATTGTCAACATCTCTTTGACGCTTGCTTGCTTTTCCTAAACATGGAGCTCGTCTGCGAGAAGAGTTAGGACATCCATGACCTTCGTGAATAGAGTTTGGAAGGCCCTGGAGACGCTGGATCCCCTTCAGTTATATTCATCAATTCTTGACGATGACATACATCCGCCCAGTGGTATTCGATGCGGTTTGAGAGCCAAACTCAGGGATCTCATAGCAGAAGAATTTTAGGCAACATTGAAGACTATAGTGTCTATCCGACCGGGACTTGTTCTCTTTTGAGGACAAAGGTCGAATAGATACTAGTCTTGGTGGTGTTCGTACATTAGAAAGGGCATATCGAGAGATAATTTTGAACCACGTCAACAATTGCTGCTTAGATGATCTGTCAAGGAATGCCGTCGTCGAATAGTGCCGGTTTTGTGGCCCCCGCACGGGGCAGCACTCATGGGCAGGGGCCCATGTACCGCTTCCACTTTCAACGGATCAAGGCTCGCTTGTTCTTCCATCAGTTCCCTTTTCATTTATGCCTTTGAGAAGTGGGGAGCTGCCAGTTGGACGCTTTATTAGTGAAGAGGATAACTACAGTAGGATGAAAGAAAGGCTATGGGAGTGAACTCATTTTGCATGGGAGCCAATAGCAACTACGGAAAGCACGACCGCATATCTTTGCGCTATTCCACAAATTGGCCTCCCAAGCTTCCCGGGCCACCGCAACACCAAATGCCTTCAGGTTCAGCAACGTTGGGTTCACTCCCTCCCCACGCCCGCCGCCCCCTTTTACCAATCCGAAATGCTCACCACCCGTCTCCAACCCGCCATCCGTTCGTATTACCGTCCCCTTTGCACCCTCCTAGCCGCCCTCCCCCCCTCGCTCTCCACGCATCTCGAAACGCACGGCTACGCCGTTCTCGACTCGGCCATCCCTCCTGCGCGCTCGGCCTCCCTGCGCCGCGAGATCGATGCTCTCGCGGACGCCGCGCACCTGCAACCCAACGCCACGCACATCGTCTCCGCCTCCGCCACTTCCACGTTCACCAAGCGCAACGTCCTCGAAGCCGAGCTGGCCCATCTGCCTCCGGCCACGCTCGCCGCCCTGCCCGCGCTCGCCGCCCTCACTGACGACCCCACCGTCTACGCCTCGCTCAGCGTCCACGCCCCGCGCTTCACCCTCACCGAGCACGCGCTCAAGGTCCAGCGCGCCGAGGGCGACGGCGCCTGCTTTCCGATCCATGTCGACTCATCCCCGTCGGTTGATAGGCGCGTCGTCACAGCCCTGCTGTATCTGAATGACGCCTGGGATTCGCGCGCCGACGGCGGTTGCTTGCGCTTGTACAACACCCCCACGCACTTTGTGGATATCGAACCAGTGGACGCCCGCCTTGTGCTGCTCGCCTCGACGGGCATGCATCACCGCGTGCTTCCTTCCTTCAAGCGCCGCTACGTCATCACCATGTGGTGCTCAGGCTCTGTGCGGAAGCTTGTCCCTCGCGCCGTGGATGATGCTGATATTGAGGCACGTGTCGCTTTCAAGCTGATGCAGCCCAGGTTCAAGGATATCGCGTTTCGGCTGTTGCTTGTTGATGAGTGGGAGCAATCGCTGTGGGAGGCGCATCCTAAGGACGTCGCGTCTAAGGCCGTCGAGATGCATCGCGAAAACTTGTCACTTATTCGAGAAAAGCTTCCAGCGGCGCTGTGCAAGGAGCTTGTGGAGGAGCGTCACATCGTCGCCGTGGAACGTCTTGTGCGAAATTCCGACGCCCTTCGCGACGTCTTTCGACGAGTTGCAGAGCGAGATGCGACTGGGCTTTCATTCAACTGGTGATGCTTGTCGGCTTTCCTCCTTTCTTCTCAGCCGAAGCCTGATAGGCAAGAAATCCGAATCACTATATCCCGGGAATGAAATGAAGCGCACCCATTTCAAGACACATGCCCTATCATTACCCCTCTGGATCCCATCTCCACGCTCCCATCCCATCTAAGTTTTCCCGCTCCCTTACGGTAGAGTACGGCCACATGCCCACCGTGTCACCAACGTGCGGCGACCAGCGACAAGCACATGAGGCTCACAGTGGCCGGCAGCAGCGACGTCCCTGTTCAACTGGAAAGGTAAAATGGGGGTAAGAGAAGCATAGACAACGCCGCAAAAAAAAGCGTGGCTAGTGTATCCGTTTGACGGCTGTTTTGAGTAAGGGGAAGTTTTATTTTGGAGGGTGGAGAAACGCTCTTTCTACAAATTCAGTGATCTCGTCACTCTGCCAAAGCGGAGCACGAATGGCGAGGCGACGGATGGCGACGGCGAGGCGGCGCTGTTGTTTGTTGAAGTGAGTGTGGCTTGGAACGGGTTTGATGGCATAATAGTTGGTGAGCTCAGAGACATTCAAGCGGCGGAGCTCGTGGTTGGATGTGGCCAAGGCTATCAAAACGGCCTCGAGGCGAAAAAATGGCATCTCTTTTTGATCCACAATAGAGGTGCCGAACTGATGCAGAGACTTGCCCAATGAGATCAAAATTGCAGAAAGGTCCGACAACGGCAGGCGGACCTCTGTGAGACTGAGCTCGCGCAGCGGTTGGAGAGATTTGACGAGACTCGGTAGGAACAAGGGGGGCAAATCGACGTAGTGGCGCCGTCCGCGGAAGGGCGGGGTGGGCGGGCCGGAGCGGCAGGCCCAGTCCGCAAAGGAAGGCCATGACACGGCCAGGGAGCGGAGGTGCGGGAGACGTTGGAGCAGGGCGGCCAGCGGTTGCTCGCAGCCCTTGTTGACTGTGACTCGAAGTGACTCCAAATTGGAGCACGCGCGCAGGAGGTGCAGGTCGTGCGAGGTGAGACAGTCCCAGGAGGAGAGCGAGGTGGCGAGGGGCCCGAGGTGGACGGCTTGCAGATGCGAGTTGCGGGCTTGCGTGACTACGACAGAGCGCAGCGAGGGCAGGTGGGCGAGGTGTGGGGCGGGGATGGCGGGGTGCATGGAGAGGTGTGTTAACGTGGGCAAGGCGGCGAGGGCTTTGGCGGTGTGCTGCGCGGGCGGCGGCGTATGGCCGTAGCAGCGCACAGCGAGCGACTCGAGGCGCGGGCACAGTGTTGGCAGGGCGCGAAGGTCGTGCCTCACGCAGTGGCGCGGGTCGGCGAACGAGCACGAGAGGTGGAGCTCGTGCAGGTCGAGGCGGGCCAGGGCGGCGAGCAGGGCCGGGCGGACGCGGAACGACTCTGCGAAGACGGTGAGGCTGCGCAGCGCGGGGCGGCGCGCGAGCAGGGCGACGAACGGGGCGCGGTCGGCGACGGCGGCGCGCGTGAGACGCGGGGCGGACAGCAGGGCGGAGAGGGCGGCGACGGGCGTCGACACGGCGTCGGACACGTGCAGCGAGGTGAGAAGCGGGGACGCGACGGCGAGCCAGCGCGACAGGTAGGCCGCAGAGTGGGCGTGGTCCACGGCCAGCGCGTGCGACAGCGCGGTGAGCACGGCC
>NW_005179125.1:133282-134372 GCF_000350225.1 Chondrus crispus | reverse complement strand
TATTCGGATATTCACAATGCACAGAAAGTCAGCACGCAATGCGTGGGTCAGTGGGGGAGAGAGGATCCAAAGCAGGGGATCGGGGGGGCCACGCGCGGAGCTGACGTGGCGGTGCGGAAGGAGTGTAGACGTTTGAATGATGTTGGCACCATGGCACGCGGTAGGGCGCGTGCTTTCCGTGTGCGTTATCCGGACGCGCGGGAAGTGTGGGAAAGGACTTGAGAGTAGTGCGGTGAAGGGTTTAAGGCACTCGCAGGGTTGTGGCGGCAGAGGCGGCACCTCGTGCGTACACACTCCTTTGAAAATGGATGTCCCAGCCCCACGGCAGTTGCCCCCCAGTGCTCCCGGCGTCGCCGCCGACGCTCTCGCGTGGAGTGGGCTGCATCGCGGCCCGCCGGCGCGTCCCCTTCGCTGCATGGCACGTACGGTGCAGCCCGGTACAGTGCACGGTTTTGATAGATGGTTTACAGCGCGACCCTTGCTTGGCAGACCCTCCCGGGCAAACACTTCCCCCCCAGGGCCTCCTTTTCACTCGCGAGCCTCGTCTTCCGCCGTCTCGTGGCAGTACTCAAAGTCCTCGTCTTCCATGAGCGTCTTATACCACTCTGCGACCAGCCACAGCGCGAGGGTCCTGGGCAGCGCGTACAGCACGGCCTTCATCACGCGATTCTTCCACCCCGGCGTCCACACGGCCTTCTTCCCCAGCATCTGCAGCCCGTCTTCCACGCAGACCTCGACCGGCATTAAATACCGCGGCACCTCGCCGCCCTGCTCGCCATCCACGGTCATCTCGGTAGCGACGAGCCCCGGCTCCAGCGCGAGCACGTCGACGCCGCACCGCGCAACCTCATCACGCATGACGAGCGCGAGCGTGGTGACGAACGCCTTGGACGCGCTGTACGTGGCGAACCACGGCATGCCGCCAGCCGAGATGCTGCTGACGAAGACCATGCCGCCGCGGCGCTGCTCGCAGAAGCGGCGGCCGAACGCGCGCGCCAGCGCGGTGACGGCGACGACGTTGAGCAGCAGCAGGTCGCGGTGCGCGCGCGCGGCTTTCCAGCACACTGGCGCGTGCAGCTCGACGCCGGCT
>NW_005179125.1:131222-132986 GCF_000350225.1 Chondrus crispus | reverse complement strand
AGCGCCGCCAGCTGCTCCAGACGCTCCGACCGGCGCGCCACCAGCACTAGCGAGAAGCCCGACACGGCTAGCTGGCGCGCAAACTCCGCGCCGATGCCCGACGACGCGCCCGTGACCACCGCCCACTCGCCGTACTTGCGCGTGAGGGGCGTCGTGCCGCGCGTGGCGGCGGAGGCGGCGGAGGCGGACATCGCCGGCGGCGTCGGGAGGAAGGCTTGCATGGAGCGGCCCGGTTGGGGGAGGGGGGAGCGTGGGGCGAGGAGGCGAGGCGAGGAGGGGCAAGGGGAGGAGGCGCGGAGGGGAGACGAAGAGGGGCAAGAGGAGGAGGCGAGGAGGGGAGACGAAGAGGGGCAAGAGGAGGAGGCGAGGTAAAAGAGGAGGGAGGCAAGATTCGAGCGATGCGATGATTGGTGATCGGGGGGGCAATGGGGGCAGATTTACTGCGTCAGATTTACTGCGTCACGCGGTGGGATGGTGCGTAAACTCGATCCTACTTCCGCAGGGCTCCAGGCACATGAAGTGGGTGAGCGGGGTGCCCTGGACGCTCTGGACCTCGAACTCGACGATGACGCCGTCCACGGCCTTGACGGCGGCCAGGGCCTTGTCCAGGGCGTCCAGCGACGGGACCTTGAGGGCCAGGTGGTGCAGGCCGACGTTGCCCTTCCGGTCGAACGGGACCGGGGCGTCCGTCTGGGCCTTCCACACAGTCAGCATCACGGCGCCGTCCGACAGGAAGACCGACGGGTACTCCGGCACGCCGCCCACACGCTTGAAGCCCACCGCCTCGAAGAACGACACCGTCTTCTCCACGTCGCCGACCGTCAGCCCGACGTGGCTCGTTCCGCACGTTAACGCCATTGTGTTGATTTTGTTTAATTGGCACCGGGAACACCGCAAGGAGCGTGCCGCCTTTTTATACCGCCTCGCCGTCCATGGTCGGTTGCTTATAGACAGCACCTACAATACGTGCGTGCTGTAGTGCTGTAGGTAATACAGTGCTGCTGGTCCTGTCGGAAGAAACGGGGCATTGCGGTGACGCGGCGGTAGCGCGGGCGGCGTATGGGGCACTGTGGTGTGGCGCGCGTTTCTCGTTTCCGGGCAGTGGTTCCATGCAGGGTTCCATGCAGGGTTCCATGCAGGGACAAGTAAGCTCGGTCATCGACCTAATTTATAACAAGTAGCGGTAGCCTGTAGGGCAGGCGACTCCCTCACACGGAGTACGACAATTGATGGTCTCGAATTTCCCATATTGGAGTCACCAAGCCACCGGCGGCCGCCCGAAGACTCGAGGACTGGGGGGCCTCGGTGTTCATCGCATCACACGGGCACGTGCTCCATGCACGCATATCATACAGTGCATGCGAGAGGCAGCGTGGCGACACGGCACGGCGCCGGCGGCGAGGGGACGGGAGGGGACTCCTGGTTCACTTGCCCCTTCTTTTTCTTTACAGTATCACAGGTACAGTATCACAGGGTATCATAGGGGCATATCCTAACGCCCCACTCCGCTCGCGCCACTTGCCGCCGCGCGTGTGGCCCCAAGCCATCCACCCCGCCCGCGCCACTTGCCGCCGAGCGTGTGGCCTCCCGCCACCCACTCCGCGCGCGCCACTTGCCGCGCCCGCACGCCCCGCGCCCCGCCCACTCCGGACACCACACTTGCCGCCCGTCCACACCTGCCACCCTCCGCTTCCATCCCCTCGCGCCCCCGCCTCCTCCAGCCCCGCACCCGCCCCTCCGCCCCCCGCCCCTCCGCCCCCGCCC
>NW_005179125.1:127350-130813 GCF_000350225.1 Chondrus crispus | reverse complement strand
CAGGCCGCCGCGGACTGCCCCGTCTGTCTGCACCCCCTCGCCTGCCCGCGCGTCACACCCTGCGGACACGTCTTCGACTTCGTCTGCATTCTTCAGTGCCTGTTCTATGCGGGCGGGAGCCTCGGGAAGAACGATTTTGCGAAATGTCCCATGTGTAGTATGAGCGTGTCGAGGGGAGACCTCCGCATGTGCGCCTTCTCCGGAGGGGGGAATGTCCAGGTTGCCGCCCCGTTCGAGATGGCCCTCGTGGCACGGGAGAGGGGGAGCTGCATCGTTAGGGAGCTACAGGACCCGCCAGTCGTCCCAAAGGTTACGGAGGAGGGGATGTATGCCCGTCTTGGCGTCGCGGACGAGCGCTTTTTCATCAGCCTCATCGACGACGAGCTCGCGCGCCTGGCCGCCGTGTCGACGGATGACCCCGCCGTGGCTGCTGTTGTTGCAGTCGCTGTGGAGGACGTGCAGGAGCGCCGCGCGGAGGTCCTGACGCGCCGCCATATGCGCAGCACCGTCGAGATGGGGGAGCCGCAGCGCGGGGAGACGCGCCTGTTTTATCAAGCAAAGGATACGCAAAACGTCTTCCTGCACCCGGTCAACCACCGCTGCTTGTCCGCCGAGTTTTGCGCAGAGTTTGCCAACGCACCGCCACGCGTGCGTGGAGTCGTGCTGCAGCTGGAGCGATATACCATGGACGACGCGCTGAGAAGGAAGTATCGCTTTCTGGACCATCTGCCGGACGGCTGTGAGTTTGCATTTGTCGAGCTTGATATCAACCACTTACTCTCGCCCAAGACCTTGGAGCTTCACGGCGCAGAGCTCAAGGCCAGGAAAACCAGCAGGAAGAGGAAGCAGACCAAGGACCGGAGGGAGAGCATCCGCATCGAGAGGAAGAAGACAGAGTCATTGCATTCGTACTTTTGCTCCGAGGGCAGGTCGCTGACGAGGCGCCCGCAGAGCCCGGAGAAGATTGATAGTCAGGATATCAAAAGCTTCCCGGCCCTGCGCGTTGTCCCCAAGGCCCCGGTGCAGCAGCATGGTGAAGAACTTACGCCCCCTGTCCTTGATCATATGCTTCATGAAAATGACCTTGCTGCTGCGCCGATATCTGTCGCTTCGGGTGGAGCTTCGGCTTCTGCGTCTGCCTCCACGCATGATGCGTCCGAAGTGTCAAGCTACTCGTCCGTCACGTCGAAAATGGGTCTCTTCCCTTCGTTGGGCAGGTCGATGGCGGAATCTCCCCCCGACCGTGCCGCATTTCCGACGCTTGCCGATGCCAACATGGCCAGCTCGCCCGAACAAGGCGGCGGCCCGTCCGCTTGGTTTCCGAGACCGCCGCCATCAGCCCAGCAACAGCGAGACGTGCCGGCCGCCATTGGTTGTGGGTCTGAAGCTGCACAGTCAGATACAGTACAACAGCAAGCGCTGCACGCCGGAACCCCCAGAAGGGGGAAGCGGTCGCATCGAAAGACCACAATTATGTCAAACGCGAGTGTAGCATATCGGCGGTAGCAAAGTTGGAAACGACAGGTGTTGCTGCTTTCGCCGCATCGTGTCCGCCATTTTTGACGAAGTCGTAATCTGTAAAACAGTCCCGGTTCTTTTGTATAACCGGCAACAAAGCGTTGCGCTCTGTGAGCATTTGTCTTCTGGTTTTCTATCTCTGCGTGTTTTCTTTCTGAGGTGGGTGCATGGAAAGTCGGAGATAGAGTACAATGTGCTGTGTTTCGGGAATGCTAACGTAATGGTCTACCGTACTGTTACCAAACCAAGGTACTGTTGATTGAGCATCTATCCAGCTTCGAAGGTAAGTTACGGTAGAGGCAGCGTGCCAGGAGGAGGCGGCCCTAGCAGTATGCTTGTGTGCTGTCACCATCGCTCGCGCCTTCAGAAGAAGACTGCAACACGGAGAGTTCTTTCCTTTTTCTATTTATGCATACTGTGCAGTAGTGCAGTACGGTAAGTGCAATACAGGATACTGAAAGAGCTCTGTCACTACCATTACAACACCAGTGCCTTTATTGTATCATTCCGCAGCCAACACGACACCACTGCACTGTATGGAATGCATAGTATGGACCCACCATTGAAAGGAAGACACAACCTTCGCGAATGCTTTATAGTACATATTGTACACCTTTGTAAGTACGGTACCCTTACAAAAGGGTACCGTTATGTGCGCAAGTACTGTATGTTAAATGAACAAAAGGGGCACGGATGCGTAACAGATTGCGAATATCGTCTGTGCGCCATTCGATGACATCACTAATTTAGTACACAAACCATGATACTGTCGAAGGGTGCGCCTGGTCGTCTGTGTACGATCGCAAGCGTTGTAGATAGCCGAGTGGGCGTGCTGCCTCACAAGGGATATTTTAAGGCGGTGCGTCAGATCAAATGTAAAAATCGGTTTCAATGTGCGCAGCGAAGTTGTAGGGGTTACGGCAATGCGCAGGTTGGGCGGTGGGGGATTGGCAGAACGGCTACCGCACGCGAAAGCGAAAGCGTCTGCGGGGGCGTACAAATTGCGTACAAATTGATGCGGATGTGGAGATGTCTCAACAGAAGGCGGCACGGAGACGAAGGGTGGTCGGGTTTGTGCACAGGCTGGCAACTGCTGAGAAAGGCAGGTTGACAACGCATACAACGCGTGCCCGGCAGCCACTCGCTTGACGAAAGCGGAAGAATTGAATATCAAAAATGCGTGTGCATTTGCTGTAAACCTTGAGACAAATGAGCAGTGACGTGGGTGGCATAGTTCGGAAACATAGGAGCCAACGCGTACATGTCGTTTCCTTTGTGGGAGGCGAAGCGGGGAAGAGAAGAAAGGGGAAGAGAAGAAACTCGACAGAGTCTAATGCGGCGGCAAAAAAGGGGATGGACGTAGACATTGGCAACAGGTGATAGCCTTGGATGAGGTATGAGAAGAGGGCCAGAGTACATAGAAGTGATGAGCAACACATATTCATTATTACTGTACATGTGATGCGTACTCTTTAAGACACACTCTCACACTTGAAACCAGAAACTGCTAGTTTCTGGTTTCAAGTGTGAGTACTGTAGGATGATTTACAAAGCTTCGTAACGGGGGGGGATACATCAATTCGGTGCTGAATCATAAGGTAGCTGAGTTGCATCTTGTGAGGAGGGGAGGTTTGCGCATTGGAGGAGGAATGCGCTGTGCGTGCCTTGTTTACAGCACTAGAGTGCGGTTGGAGGAAGCGGAGATGGAGCGATTCTAACGGGGGCGGGGCGCATGCGAGGTGTAGGCAGACGTGGGTAGGCACCTTCCAGATAGAGATGATTGGGACTGGGGTGGGGGACTTTGTGACGTGCGTGGCTGTTGTAGCTGACCTCGGGGGGGGGGGGGGGGGGGGTGGGGGGGCGAAAGGGAAAGGGGCCCCAAAGGGGGGGGGGGGGGGGGGGGGGGGGAAAAAAGGGGGGGGGCAATGGGGGTTCCAAATTCCCT
>NW_005179125.1:122087-126609 GCF_000350225.1 Chondrus crispus | reverse complement strand
AGAACAACCCTCTCGACACGTCCCTATCCATTCCCGCTTGCGACGACAATCCCTCCGCCGTCATCGCCATCGTCCACAAGAAAGCGGGACTTCAATATCGCATTACAAAGCAGCGCAAGCAGACCGACCTCCGCGCCAAGGTCCTGGAAGCTCAGCGGTCGGGCAACAAGGACCTTGTCAAGACGGCCAAGAAGAAAGTTGACAACCATGCCTCCGCCGTCGCGAGCAGAATCAAACAAGAGTTTCTCACCAATTCTTTCGAGGAGCTAGTCACTAAATTGATGTGTGAGAGGGCCAAGCTTAAACAGTTAAACAAAAAGTTGCACGAAGAGTCCCTCAAGAAGGACGCCCTTGTCCTGCAACTCCAGGAAAATGTACAGAAACTTTCGTATGAGAAGGACGCGTTTCAGACCAAGCTCGTGTCCACACATGGCGGCCCCCAGGTGCCGACCGGGGGTCAATGGCTTCAGACGGAGTCGCAGGATTTCAGACACGTCTCTGAACCGCATGACTTGTTACCCGACTTTTCGTCGCAACCGTCGCTACTGGTTCCGAGGGATTTCGAGTCTGTACCATCTTTGTTGCCCTCATTTTTAGATGAGCTAAAAGCACGTTGTCCAACAGACACCAAACTGGATCCTATCCTGTGGGAGGCGTACCAACGCCATGTGATCCCCGAACGGCAAGCTTCTTTCAGGGCGCAGTTAAGGGAAGAAGATTCTGTAGACGATGCGTTCAATCCCGTTGCGTAGTGAACAGGCATTTTGTTTCTTGCAAAGGGCCCCAGGAATCGTTTGCTGCTGGGAATATGTATGAAAATTGGAAATCCATGCCCTTCTAGTGCTCATGTGACTGTTGAGTCATCAAAGAGAGGTAGCAAACGAAAAATGCTTCTCTTTTCTATCTTTACCAGCGAAAAGCAAGCAAGCAACTATGAGGAAAGGTGTGGAAGGGAGATATGTGGAAATAATGTTGTCACCAGCAATGTACAACTTCGTTGTTCGACGTTCTTGAAACGGTAATAAGGAAATAGGCCTGCTTTATGCATGAGAACATGGTGTGCAATGACGTCAGATAAGGTGCAGTTGCCGCTGCTGGTGGACAGCAAGCAGGGGCACAGACAGGCGTTTTCAAGAGTTCGGGATCTGAACCGGTAACTGCATGTACCATCCTGTCGGATGCTTTTGTCTCGGCGACATGGGTGGGATGAATAGGCGCTAATTTGAATTATAGTTTTGCTGGAAATATGACGACGCCATTTACAAGAACACATCGCAAAACGCTGCATCATCGTCAACGGATTTCACTGCGAGAAACGATGATGCCGACAACTGCTTAGCGTGAAATGCATGGTATTGAAAGGATGTTTGTGTCAGGAGGAAAAGAGTGGTAAGCATATTAGATAGGAAGAATAAAGCGGCTGGAAAAAAAAGCACCGTCCGTTGAATCATGAGCTGGCGGACAAACACATGCGCTGGGCAATGTGTCTAGAAAGGGCACATCTAATGAACATCGTGGAGGGCGAACCACGGTAGTTTGGACGTGATGCTCTCTCTTTTCTTTTCTGTCATCCTCATAGGGAGTCGACAAACTGTCCCGGGCTTGCGAGGATTCTTGAAAAAGATGCAGACTGATAGGCGTGTCCGAGAGAATTGGCGCAATGGAATTGCAGAGAGATGAAGAGGAGAGACACGTGTCGCTGCCAATCTAGCCGACATTGACTTCTGCTTTCAATAAATCCATCGGGGCAGCAGTGCACGACACGGCGCGTGCCCTCACTCACATCGTGATGACGTCGACATAGACACGTCCGCCAGCCCCGTCCACCTTGGCAACGTTGTCTTCCTCCCCCACTACAAGCCCCATTCGCATAATGGAGCCTTCTGAATACTATCCACCACCGCAACCCTACACTTCTACCATCCCCTCCCTGCCCCACCCCAGCTATTATTCACCATCCATATAAAGGTCCCCTTCTCCCAGCCCTCTACCATCACCCCCCATCCCGCAGATCCCATTCTCTCGCTCAGCCATGCCCCTTCCCGCGGACCTGCTCTGTAAGTACGGGCCGTGGGCCGTCATAACCGGCTCCTCATCTGGGATTGGCAGCCAGTTCGCACAGCAGCTTGCCGCCTCCGGGTTCTCACTCGTCCTTGTTGCACGGCGTTCCGCCCGTCTCGACGACCACGCAAAATGTCTGCGCACCCTGGCTCCGCATCCGATTGAAATCCGTACGCTTACCGCAGACCTCGCCACCGACGATGGCATCCGCGCCGTTGTGGAATACACCGCCGATTTGGATGTCGGCTTGCTGGTGAACAATGCGGGTACCGTCCTACATGGCTCGTTCTTTAGACATAACCCAGAGGCTTATCAGCACATGATCGCTCTGAATGTGACCGCCGTGACGATGCTCGCGCACGCGATTGGGAAAAGACTTGGCCAAAGGAAGCGCGGGGGAATTGTCTTCACTAGCTCCATGGCACAGTCAGGGTTTCCTAATTTCCCAACCTACTCGGCGACAAAAAGCTACGTATCCACGCTGGCATTGTTGCTGAGGGGCGAGCTGGCTCCCAGGGGCGTAGATGTGCTTTGTTTGGAGCCGGGGGCAGTGGAGAGTGAGATCGTGGACGTGCTTCGGGAAGAAGGAGTGAATCTTGATGCCATTGGGATGAAGCCGATGCCAGTGGAAGACTGCGTGGAGGAAGCGTTGAGGAGCCTGCACCGTGGCGATGCAAAAGTCACGCCAGGGCTTATGAATAAGAATATGATGGCGGTGGCAAAGCTCATTCCGGAGCAGATGCGGCTGGGGATGCTGGATACAGCCATGGCTAAAACTATGGCTGAAAATTCGCGGTCGTTTCCGGAAGATTAGAAACGACCTATATACGGAACTGTCGAGGAGCGATTAGTGGTGGGATATCCTGAAGAGACCAAAAAGCTGCTTTCGCCAAGGATCAGTTTACGGGAAGGGGCAGGGTGGAGGCAGCGAGAAGTGCTAGATGATAGATTTAATTGCTAACTATGCAAGATCAAGCCGGGAGACATTGGAAAGATATATTTGCACTACGCTGCGGATGCGCACTAATATGATGCAAAGAGGCGGAGTAGTGGGTCGGTTGTAACGGTATGACACGAAAGCAGTGCGATGTCTGTCTAGGATTGCTACCTTGACCGTAAAGCTGTACATAAAGTTGTCCTGTATAGTGTTGCGATGGAAAGCAAAAGACAAGAGCTGACGCGCGTGCGGCGTGACCCAAACGCAGCGGATATTGCAGCACGGGCATGCTGGATGAGGCTTGACACAAGCCAAGATGTCGGCTTTCACAGGCTACCTGAGGCGTGCCATGACGTGAACCGGCCCTTCAACGAGTGTGCGGAAGCGTCTGCACGCCATTGCTGCTGTGCAAAGCAGGCTTCATCCTCGGGGAGACAGCGCTTGCTGAGACATTCGCCGCGCTCACTGCACAGGCAATGGTTGTCGTAGACGCAATTGGCGCGGGAGGTCTTCTCGGTGCTCATGTCGAAGCAGAAGTTGTCATCGTTGCATGCACATTGAAGATTGGAGACGCAGGCTGCAGCCTGTTGGAGTAGGGTGAAAAGGAGGAGGAGGAATGGGAGCAGAGAAGAGAGGAGCGGTTTATCAGGTCGCATCGCGGGAGGATGAGATCTGATGAAGGAGTGAAGACGATGGAAAGGGGGCGAGGGATGGGGTTAGGCGGCGGACGAGTGAGAAGATGTGTGTGAGGGAGGTAGGAGAGGGCTGACTGAGAGATCGGGGGATAAAGGGGGAAGGGGAGTAGGGGACAAATGAAGCGGGGTGGATGGTTTTTATTTAAGAGTCTGGGAACCGTGGAAGGGGGGGGGGGGGGTGGGGGAGGGGGGAATTGAGATCCCGGTGTTTCATGATTCATTGATGACATCCTTGACAGCTGAGGAGGAAACAGTTTTCTGCTTGTTTTTTCCCGCAAACGGGATTCGGAGCCACTATTGATATCGAACGATGACCGAAAGCTGCACACTTGCAACTTTTTTTTTGATCTTGGTGGGACGTATGGCTTGTCAACGAAGGGCAGCCGTCGTCGGCTCGGCTACCTCTGCGGTGGCAGCAGCTACATTCTTGTCCCGCACCTTGCCTCAACAGCCGTCTCTCGTCTAACGAAGAGTGGGTGCCCATGCCAAACTGCCCCCAACACGTGCATGCTCAGTCTTAAGCTTTCGCGTCCCTCGCTGGGCAGTTGACGACCACCCCTTCTATTGTATATATGACGCATCCATTTGCGGCTCGCAAGAGGTTTTGGTCGTGACAAACTTCGTCGTCGTCCGGTTTCTGGAGAAAGACGCAAACCTTCCGGCGCGACGTCTGCACTCGATATCGTCGTGATGAGCCAACCATCGGCTTCTACAAACAGGCAGCCAACAAGACGCGTGAGCGATGGGGCTCGGGCCCGGAAGGGCAAAGCGACCTGTCGATATATTATATATATTATATCTACAGGTCCCTTTGCCCTTCCGGCAGGGA
>NW_005179125.1:91075-122058 GCF_000350225.1 Chondrus crispus | reverse complement strand
GGACGGGTGCAATATTATTGCACCCGTCCACTTTGTTTTAAGAGAAAAGCCATGTACATGCACCTAGGGCAGCACCGATACGTCTACACAAAACGCGATGGGGAACCCTCCATGAGCTGATGATTGCATGTGACTTCAACCTATCAACGCATCATCGCAATCGAGTATCGTTATTCACTTTTACGTGCAGTAAGGCTACGGAGGACTGAAAGACCCTCCCATAATCTAAGCGCCCTTCGGAAACGCCCTATACTCTTTGCTCATCGCCATTGCTATCACACCATCTCCCATGCTGAACCGCGTCTCTTGCGGAACGAATGATCCAACCGCCCTCGAAAACGTATTCATGAATCCTGGAGTGATGTTGGCCTTGCCATCATAAAGCGCTTGCAATGCCTCTGCCACGCACTGGTCTGCGTCCATGGCGAGGGAGCCAGCTTTAGAGAAACCCATGCTATTCGAACGGAGGCCCTCGTTCATCTCTGTGCGAACCACGCCCGGCGCCAAAGTTATGACGTCGACGCCGAGCTCCTTCATCTCTTGTATCAACGGCACATACTGAGTGTGCTACGCCATCCTCACTACTGTATCCACAATTGGCTTTATGAAGGGGTCGTTTCTATTGTCCAGTTTGGTACAGTGCGGCATAGTGGAGAGTACAGTACTGTACAGATTACTGTACCCTCAGGGTATGCCGGAGAGAGCAGAAACTTTGTTTTTTTTTCAGCATCTGCTGTTACGAGGACGTTGCATGTGTATATGTACACAAACATGTCCCCTGCATGGTGCTCGATCTTCTTGATCTGCTTGTTCTGGAGGCTGCTGTACACACATTTGTGCGATCGCGTTTGGAGCCCCGTCACAAATAGACCATTCCGTTTGCGCTCTGAGCTTAACCATGTTCGACCGCTAGCAACAAAAGCCCCATTACACCCACACCGCAACAGTTCAACACCATCCACCCCTGCGGCGGTCGTCATCACACAAAAATATTCAAGTCTCTCGTCGGCAGCCCGCTTCGTAAATTACCCTTAAATTATTTTTGACGCATCGCTCTGCTGTACCCAAGGGTACAGTATCTGCCGTCATCTCCCCCAGCCTTACTCTCACCCGCTGTACACCTGTCATCTCAAAAACCTCAACAGCGTCTTCTCTTTTCCCTTTCCTACAAGCCCCCGCCACTTCGGGCACACGCTCTCCAATCGATACGGCTTCAAGTTTCCCGTCGACCACCGCGCCAAGCGAGGGCGTGAGGGAGGGCGCAGAAAAACGTCCAGCATTCGCCCGCCCGAGAAAACCCACCCTGACCGCGCTGAAGCATGCCACCCCCGCCACCATCACCTCACGCCCTGCTCCACGCCCTCGCCTTCGCGACTGTCTCCGCGCGTCCCCTCAGCCGAACTTGCTTCCCGGCGCCGCGCGCCCTTTGTCAGGTCAAAACCACCCAAATCGTTACGCAACCCAACCGACGCTTAGCTCAGCCGTCTTTCGGAGTACCAGCCTGGAAAGCAACCATGGGCACACCTTCCGCAGTCGTAGAGGAGCTGCAACTGCACGCGTCGGACGGCGCTACCGTCGCCGCGTTTCTTGTTCGATCGCAGCCGCACCGCCCATCACGCACCGCCGTCGTTCTCATGACCGACATTCTTGGCTACGAGAATCACGAAACTAGGGCCGTAGCGATGTTGCTTGCGGCGCACGGGTTTACTACGAGTAAGTCAGTCGCTTTCCGCTCACCCTATGTCCGCACTGTCTTCTGTCTTCCTCATCTGAATTATCTCATTGTTTATACTTGCGTTTCTCTTTTCTTCGCCCCACTGTGCATCGCACCAAGTCGTCCCAGACCTGTTCCGCGGGAACCCCTGGGTACAGGGCCGTGACAAGTCCGAGTACGAATCCTGGAGGAGGACGCACGACCCTGCCACTGTGCGAGGAGACATACTGCTCGCGCGACAGGCTCTGACGGAGCGATCCCTGGGCACATCTCTCGGTCTTGTTGGTTTTTGCTTCGGAGGCGGCCGTCTCATGGAGGAGGTTGCTCTCAATACCAGCGGTCTCAACCCAGACGCGGCTGTGGCGTTCTATCCAACACGTGAGTATCGGCAGCATCTGTGCGAGCGAACCTGACCTATACCACGGAAGCCTCTGACAACTCCCTACCTACCCGGCCTTGTTTCTGTTCTTATATGCCTAGGTTTCGATCCGGAGGATGTTGGCCGCAATGCTCATTGTCCCCTTCTCGTGCAAACCGGTGACCGCGATGATTTAGTCCCGGTGTATGTGGTAAACACCCTTCGCGAGACGCTCCAGGCCAATGCTTCTGTGAAGGAGTGGAACGTAGAAGTGTATGAGGGCTTCGGCCATGCGTTTGCTCACCACCCAAGCAGCGAAGCAGACAAAGCGCAGTCTGAGGTTGCATTCGCCAGGGCTCTGGCATGGCTCAAACGTCATCTGTAGGCTAAATCCGTCAACGTCTGGCCCAGGATGATTCATTTACAAATGCTACACAACGCAATCTGCTACTGCCGGATGACATCGTTATCTTGCGGGTTTCTTCTTAGGTAGACGGGGATGTATGAGCACGTGGGGATCGCCTGGAACCCCTTCTCACGTACTGTTGCGAGAGCGAATTTCACGAGCTTGCCGGCGACCCCTCGGCCGCGCATGGACTCCGGCACTCTAGTGCTGTACATGTCAAACACCGTCGCCCCGTCTATCTCCTGCACTCTGTATCGCAAAACGGCTGGCTCGTCAATGCCCTCAAAAGCAAGGACGAAACGGTTCTGCGCTTCCCGATGCTCGACCTCCATGGTCGCGCTTGCAGAGATTCCGCGAGTGGACACGCTGCGTCGAACAGAAGGGGCCGGCTGCTTCAAGATGACGGACGGTCGCGAGTAGATGAACGGATTTTCGAACGGCGCGTTCTTGCACAGACTCGAGGTAAACGGAAGCTGGTTTCTTTGTTGCCGATGAGCAGCGAACCTACAGAATGTGCATAAGAACCTCAGCTGCGCAATTGGGTTAAAATACAAAAAGCGGCTATCATCAGAGGCTTGATTCAACGGAAAGAATAAAGAGGCCGCTGGATTGCGCATACCCTACCTGTGTCCTTGATGTGACGAATGCAACGCTGTGTCGCATCAAACTGCTTCGTGTGTACCCTTCGAAGGGTACATCGAGAAAATGTGCCGCTGTACAGACTCCAGATTCCACCCGCAAGGCTAAGAGGACCTTACGCTAAAATCGCAGACTTCTGCAATACGTGTAACATCTGTAAATTAAAATTTGCAGCATTCTGCATTGCGGTTGTGACAATAATTGTGGCAACTGCGATTCTTGTGAGCAAACATCTACTCAGTTCGGGCCAAATGTACTCACCTTCATCTCCGTCTCCATCACAGCCACCATCAGAACCCTTACTGAAATGTCCGAAGTCATTGCCTCTTCCCCTACGGCGCCTCTCGAGGATGTCGGCTCGGCATGGGCAAAAGCAAGGCCGGGCAATAATCGTGATTTCTTCGGCAGAGAACCTCGTCCCAGTGCGAGGGAGAGGTGTCGACCGCCAGCGCCCACCTTGTAGTGTTTGGTGAGACTCGGCGTAGATTTGAGGAAGCGGCAGGTATGATGAACACCAATGCGGCGATGCATTTGGCCACCCCATTGCATGCAGCGTTTTTATAAAATCAGTTTTATTGAAACGAAAGTAAAACAAAATCCGAATCGTTAAAGGATTTAAAGTTGAAAGAATCTCGCGAAGAATTGATGCGATTGCTTCTTTAGACGATTTTAGTCAGTCTGGTTTGCTTCCCTTTAAGCTTAAAAGCTATAAACAGTATGCAAGTCGAGTCTGAGAAAATGAATGTAGGATGTTGTTGACAGCGTTTGGTGAGGGAACATACCGCATATGCTGAAGTGACTTCCCTGTTTAGCACTAGCTTTTTCGTGTTATCTTGGTGCCTACCATTGCTTATGGTAGTAGATTCGCATGTGGACGGTTGGGTTGGGTTGGGCTACAGGCAATACTCACAGCTCTATTTTATTCAGGGCCTCCTTTAAGACAGCATGGACAGCCATGTTTGGATGTATATGTTTGCGATTTTCAAAATATTACATGTCCAATAATTTAATGTATTGTGTCAGCGCGCCGTGATCCGTAAATTGGCTCAAGGGGTGCATCATACCGGGCTATCGATAGGGAAGCGAACGGTCTTTCTGAGCAGTGATGCAAGGAAGTGGCTGCAAAAAAGCTGCAAATCTCATTATCTTACAGTTCCTGGTTCGATATAGTGCCGTTTTCGGCCCACTGACAGAGGGAGGCACTATATCGCGATCCCCGTGTACTGGCATTCAGGGACGTCAATAAAATGATTCAATTGAATTTTAATGTATGCTAAATTGGATCAAGATTGAATTCAATCGCACTTATGCGGTAGGCGACAGCCAATGGTGTGCTCTCGTATGGCACGTTGGTAGCGACAGATTCCATTATTTTAACTTTGTGTGCGCCATCATACTGTTAAGAAAAGTATTAAATGGACCAATCAGGTGCACGCTGACGTCCATACATGTCCAAACATGCCCGTCCATGCTGTCTTAAAGGAGGCCCTCAGTACGCACACTTCATAGCGTAAATTACGTCCAAAAATTTTGCAATTAAAGTTTCGATTCAGAATTCTGCACTTGTCATGGACACTTTCTCACAAGGCAATCGCAGAATTCCTTCAGGGGTAAACCCTAAAACGAAATCTTTCGGGTTTGGCTCCGCTCGATGGCTTTGGCCTACTAGAACCCAAACGGCTGCGCCTCTGACGCCGTCACCTGAAGTTGGCATCAGAGAGTAGCAGCAACTGCTGAGAAGTCGCAATCTCACGGCTGTCCCTCTGTGACACTGCAAAGGCCGTGGAATTTGTGGACTGGTTTTTGCAAAACATAGACTTCTCTGTTGAACAAACGCTGATGTGTTCTGACACGCCACTCAGTTGTAGTTTTCTTCGGCAAATCCTCTTAGATCCATGACTATATTTTGCGCGAGTGGTGAATATGGTTTACGTATCTCTGATCAACATAGGCTACCGATCTCAGCGGTTTCTGTGCTTCCTGGACTCCAACTTTCGCGATTCACTCTTCCGAGAATCAGAAAAGATCTTAACCAGTTTGTCCATAAACGAGGGTGTTTCACTGGACACTGACTCGAAAAGCTCCGCCTCTTCAGCCGACTGAACTGCGGCGAGCTTGCGCACTTGAACGGCGTCCAGGGCAACTCGGTTTTCGGTTTGAGGACGTTGCGGAGGAGGGGGCGGAGCTGCCTGTGTTACTTGTGATACCTGTGGCGTTTCTTCAATTCTTGGTGCTTGTTGGATTGGCACAGGGCGTGGTGTCGTCGGTTTCTCTGTCATGCAGCATAAAGCATCATAAAGCTCTTCCAGGACTCGGACCTTGGCCATGAGGTTCTCAGGCTTCTCCGCGACTTCGTGACGCAGCTTCATAAGATGCTTCATGTTTTGCTCTTCATAAATCTGCGGTGCCTGAAAAGAGTATACGGGGGGCTCCTCGGAATCCAGCCGCGTCATCCTGCTTCCTTTAGGCACATCCATGATGTGTGTTGTCACAGTCCTCACTGCGTTGTCAATATATCGAGCCTCGGCAATCGGTAGATAAGCTCTAAGATTAGAAACATATGCATCCCTGTTCCCATCCATGTCCTTCCCCAACCCCGGCAGATTTTGAATCGCATTAATTTCCTGCTCAAAGAACTTGTTCAGCGTATCTGGGCGAACAATTTCGTCGACGTAGTGCCATGAAAGTCTGTTCTGAGCCTTCTTGCGCTGCTCTTCGATCATGCTCGCCAAATACTTGTTCAGTCTTCTTGGCAAATTCTCGTATTTGCTTGCTTTCACTCGCACAAGCACATCGAGGCACGCAATCGCTGGATGATAGAAACCACGTGAGAAAATACGAGTTAGAGGTCACTGTCTAGAGCACACTCAAAGAGCGTTTCGTTCATTGGTAAGCACTTACCAGCATCTGCAATATCATTGCACATCCTTTCGGAGATTGTCCGCCATTTCTTTGCACATGTCCGAACTTCCTCAAAAAGCACCTCCGGAATCGGCATCGTCCTGAATTTTGGTTCGAAAAAAAGAACGTCAACGCTGGTTAGAAACGAAAATGCTTCGGTCACGTGACTCGAAGACCATATTGAATTAACGTACGACTGAAATTTTCCATTCACGGCCTCCGCCACTTTTTCTCCAAGACTGGATAAGTACTTCTCATCGCTAAGAGGCAGTCGTGCTTCCATGATTTGTTCTGCAAAGGACTCGCACAGCTGAGTGCGTATGAACGCAAGCTTGCATTTTTCCAGCTCATCTACCTGTACATCATCCTGAATGTCTTCAATCTCATCTTTCAGGCGCCCGTAATTGCCCTCTGCGACCTGTATGTAGTACTCCTTGATGTCCTATGAACCATAACAAAAGTTATTTGGAGTGAAGATGTTAGTCCTTCGCGTGCTTTCTTGCAGATGCTGACTTTCGCTATCGAGGAAAGAAATGTCGCGTACTTACCTCAATAATTGTCCTGCATCGAATGCTAAGACTGTTCCTGGCAGATGGTCGGTCTTGAAGTCTCAGCTCCTTTCTCGCATCCACGAGCGCTATCTCCGTCTGTGATAACATTGTCGGGACCTTGTGTGAGATCTTTTCCGCCAGCAAACTGCAGGAAGAGAACGATTGTATTCGGAAAAGATACAGTTAGATATCATATATTATCGCAATAGCCGTCACTCGAACTTGAATATGAAGTCTCGTACCTCGATAACTTTTGAACAAGGTTCCGGGTACCACAGCGATGTGCTATGTCCGCATGGTTGTAAGGTGCATGCTTTGCAAAGAACTTTTCCTCGTACTCGCGATCGCGAACCATTCGTGCCATAAAGTTGGACTGAGAAGATTCAGAACCTCCGTTATTGACAACAGCGTACCATCCATGAGGTGCCGCAGAGAAAGGTCCTTTGTTGCTCAGTATTTCTTCTATGTCATGAGGAGCCACTTGAGTGCCTGGGCCACCGCCTACCAGATCGCACTATCGGTCATACAATTGGTACAATAGAAGGTCAGTCGCCGTGAGCATTCTCTTTCGAAATATGGAGGAAAACGCAGTGAGATTGAAGAGTTGCTAGAAACGTTTGGGGAAAATATAAGGACGTACCTTCGTGAAACAGTAAATCGTCCTAGCGTGCAGTTTGACTCGTTCAGAAGCGGGAAGATCTTCCTCATACTCCTTCAAAATATTGAAGATGTTGACGGTTTTGACAAGTTGATTCGCTGGAACGACGACGAGAACGATGGTGTTCTCATCTCTTAGGTACGTGAGGAGAGACTCTTTGACACGATCAACCTCCCCCTTGCTGGTTGCCTTGTCGAGCCCTTCGTGTGTGAAATACCCTGGTAAGTCGACTAAGATGAGATCCAAAGCATCTTCAGACGCTAAACTGACTGTCACAGGCTCAGTCGAAAAGCTCTTATCACCTTCTTGCAAAAGCTTCTTTTGCATATCAGCAATGACAGTGGCAACGTCTTCGGGTTTTCTAACCATTGTCTCATTCTTCCTATCCGCCGATTCATATCCAGCCCAAACAGAGCCAGACCACTTCGCTCCCGGCTTGCGCTGCATCCGTAGTAATGTAGGGCAGCGAGTGACTGTCTGATGACCCCGAGGAAACGGGATTTTGCATATTGCCTCAAGCATAGAACTCTTGCCGGTACTCTCATCCCCGAAAACGGCGATACGTGGAAAGTCAATGTCTTGTCGCCCAAGAAGGGCTTCCGCGTTTGTGATCGCCTCTAGAACTCGTCCCGTATTCTCTTGCAGCAGGCCATGCTGAGCTCTCATGTTTGACTTCGAGTTGAAGGAGTTGAGGAAGACAACCCAAGTGAGCGTGAAGAGTATGTCGTGAAACTTTTCGCCGTTCAGTTTCTGGATGAAGGCAATATCCAGAGTAGCCTGGTCGCGTGAAACGCAGAAAGGGTCTGACAACGAAGCAGTGCGACAAAACAGAAATGGCTTGTGTTTGGCGGAGTCTGGGATTTCAGGGCCTCAATACTCCTCTGCCCTGGTTGGTGCACCAGCTGATTTCGGGGTTTGGATTGCTGGAACAAGTTTAGGAGTGCAACTGAGAGGTACGGAACGGAACTAGAGAGGCCACTAGGCTAGGCGTGTGACGCTGCTCGGAGGGTATCGAGGCAGGATCTGCCAGAAATTTGATGGAAGAGAGAGAGAAAAGGGTAAATTACTGGTTAAAACGACTCGTGGTGTACAAAACTTGCCAGGTATCTGCGAAGTGTCGTGGAATAGGGGGCGGTTGTTGGAGCTACTTTCAGCGAGGAAGAAACAAACTAGAACGATGCTTGTTGTGGACAACTCAAGGTGGATACCACTGAATACACCACGTGGTAAAGCAGGCTGTATGCAGCCTATCGCATGTATGGAGAGCCATAGATATGGAACGCAAAGGTCGCGGTCTGGGGCCTGCTCCGGGTGGACTGCGATACAGCCACTGCGGAAAATGATGGTCTTGCTAGCGTTCAATGAGCAATGACAGTTTCCTCTTCGCCCGGCGAGTGGGTGTGATGTCGGGAAGCCGAAAAGGATAGGAGACGTGGATACAGCAGCTTTACTCGTGCTGTAACGATATATGGGATGCTGTAGCAAAAGTGATATGCCTCAGAACCTTCGAAAAAATTATTACCAAACAGCTAAATGCGTCAATGAGTCGAAGTCACCGAGTCGACCTTTGGCATTTCCAGGTGCAACCTTTCCACAAGGAGACAAACACTTGGCTAACAATCATTTTCAGCCATCAACATCTTCAACCGACTATTTTTGTCTCTGTTGAGGCCAGTTGTTGCTTATTAGGGATGATTTTCAACCAATGTCCCTCACTACAGAAACAACCTACCTTCGAGTGTACAATTCGTTTAAGCATAAATCATATTTTGTACAATATCCTGATGATGCAGCCGGCTAGCGACTGATTCGAGCATTTTTTGAATAATGGTACAGTGCAGTACTTTGGAGATGGCTCAAACCGTCTTACAACACATGGGAATTCCGGCAGTAGTACGGCTTCCCACCCTCTTTGAACATCGAGTTTATCACTAGACTCATGCGATTGAAAGACATCTCGCCCACTCGCGTTAATCCCTACTCTACAGAATCCCATGCTCAAATTCCATTACATCACCTCACTTCACAGAGCTTACAAGTCTTCATGGAACAATCTCAAGTCCGAGCGTTGGTGCCATCGGAGACTGGCGTCCTAGGTTCTCAGCACGGCTCCCTTGCCCCGCTTTGGACGGTGTCGTTCACTCTATGTAAGCTTCGCGTACTTAAACGGAAGGTGTGTTACGGAATCTGTCAAGAGGACGAGCTGTATCATGCAATTATTGAGGGTGCAGAAAAGTGCCATCTGCTGCCAAAATGGGATGGACAAAGTGAGACAAACAACGCGCAAAACGTGGATTGTGTTTCTTTGTGGTCATCAAATTTGCGGCCCTTGCGAGACATGAACCATTCCCGCGCAACAAATCTCTTCCACCAAAAATACAAACATCGATCATCTGGCGCTTTTCCGCCGGCATATCCCTCTGCATCTTCTCTGCCTCTTCTTTCCTGCTGCTCCACTTTACGATCGTTCACGTGCAAGAAGCGGCATTGGAAGCAAGTGAATAGAAGTGAGCAAAGTGCTTCCAAAGACTGATTAGGACCTGTGCTTTTCCATCACACTTGTACTGTACCACACATCTAGTCACTTTGAAGTCATTGGAGTACAGCAAACATATCAGTTGTGTATTATTCTCACGAGAGGATTAATTCCCTGTGCGTGATGTCGACTCTCAAGCCGTCGACAGATTCATAATCTCAATCAAGTGCTTCAAAGCTATAATATGGTCTTTCCGCACCGTATCTACCCGACGCGGGGCGGCTGCCACTGAACTTGGATATACTGCGCAGTGCTTCTAAAGCGCCCTTCGCGGAGAGCAAGAAAGTCATAGTGACACTAGCTTTCGCCTCACGATGATGCATGAAACGCATGGCCAAAGTCAGGCTTCACCAGAAAACAAGACGTTTCCTTCTCGTTAACAAGCAAACGGCCTTGAAGTTCGTTCCCAGCCAGTCACAAGAACTTTGATTCGTATGGTGCATTTTGAGTATCGAGAGTATTGGCCTTCGAGGTTAACAGGCACTACGAGCTAGTGACTGTACTTGTGCAACTTGTAACTGTGCAACTCACATGCCAACGACATCATGAATGCGGTGGGGGAAAGTGCGACTACCTCTCCCTCACAGGGGTTGCATATCGCATGCCGCTGTGGCAATACTTACATCAGTGAGTTGAACGACAATTGACAGGAGGCTCGCAGCAGCATATGTAAACGTTCCATTTAAGGCATTTCTAAGATTCTTGTTGGCACAATTTTTGTAAAACGTATGTTACTGTCAACAAGAGAAAACTAACATTTGCAAAGATACAGCAACGAACGACAATTCACATTCTTGTCTACTTTGTCTACAGTATTTGAATGAGTGCAACATGAAACACGTCCAAGGTGTGGTCTATGAATGCAAACCATTAACTGTACAGTTTAAAATATAATTGTATAATCGTTGTGCAGTGGATTAATGTGTTGGGAGCGATTCATCTTCGCAAATCACTGATGGACCACAAGCCTCGAACTCCAAAATCGATGAGAGATTCAGGACTCCTTGCTGCGGTGACTTGACATCGCACTGTGCTGACTCTATTCCTCTTCCGCCTCGGGGTATCGTGTACGGTACACTATTGTACATTATGTACATACAGCACTGAACTGCAACTCACTTGCGGGTGATAAATAAAATTACGGACGCAGGAATTAAGTTACGGATCGAAAGGGTCTATTGCGAGGTCCACTAAAACGTTCCACGATTGTACGGTCTCCCAAATTCAAGAGATGTTGCGAAATGGGAAAATTGACGATCGATGCTGCTTTAGTTGCAGCAGGACAAATGTAGCGTGCCACTCTGCTTTTGTGATCGGCCAAAGGCTGTTCTTTGACCCAGTACTGGCCTACAGTCCCACAATAGAAAATGTTGCTGATTCATTCGCTTTGACGAATGTAGTTATACAGCACGTAGAGCAGAGCTTATGAGATCAAGTCCCATCTGCAGGAGTGCTAAAGTTCTTTACGTGGGCCATTTACGTACGCTACGGAGAATTGTGCCGCTTCATTCACCTTCTCGCATTCAGAAAGTCCAAAAATAACATTTGTACGGTACTTTGCAAAAAGTGCAATAGTGCAGTTGCTCAGTCTCTGTCAGCACCATCTGAGGCATAAACATGTTGAGTGCGGTGAGTCCTTAGACATGACTTTGGCCTACAGTACTCCGAAGGGCACGCATTTACACTTGTAAGTACATGTACTCACCATGACCCAGGATCATCGGCACCATCTGACACCAGATGATCCTGGGCGGGTGTCAACACCCGCCCATACGAAGCTGTGGGTGGCTTGTCGCCATGCACACCCGACAACTACGGTATCAGACTATTAGACGCTTCGGAACGGAAGGGAGCGGAACAGGGGAGCTATGTCAGACCTTGTCTCGATCTTCGAAGGGAGGGAAAGAAACAGAGGAACAACATCTTTTGAGGGCTGCAAAGGCACCCTCAGTCTCCGCCTGTCGGGCCCGTGAGCGTGGACAGCGATGCAACCAAAGATGAGTGCCACAGTGTAATTTCAAAATCAATTGCCTCTCTGCCGGAGAGGCAATTGATTTTGAAATTACACGGCAGAGACTCTCTGCAGTACTGTACAAGGGTACTGCTGGTCCCGCCACGCTTCCGAATCTGAAACGTAGCACACGTTGACGACTTGCGAGAGATGCATAATACTGTAGCGGCGAATCAAGCGTGGAAATGGCAGAGAGCTTTGCGAAGACGTCGCTTTTACGCTTTGAAGAGTTTAGCTGCAGAGTGAGCGGAAAAAGGGACAAATAGAACAGGGAGGCATTAAGAATCTGATCATCAGCAAAGGTTTGATTCCTGACTTGTGAGAAGCACATGTGGAGGTGAGTGAGTCACGGGAAGTCAATACCCCACAGTATGCACGCGCGGCATCTTTATATACGTTTGCCGCACTGTTAGCCAAACAAAGGCGTCTACATCTCTAGTACTGATATCGATCCTCTCCGGCTCGCTGCTGAAACTTCCGTCTCGTCACGAGCTCTAACAGTGCAGCCCACGTGGTAGGAGAAGGACTCCAGTTCAATTCGGTGCAGTACGAAGGCTAAATTACTGTAGTGGGACTGGTAGTCGCACCACGGAGGCGTCATGATTATGATACAGGGGGGGGCTCTTCAATAGTTCGCACTTGAATAGTTCGTTACGCCAATAGTTCGCATTTATGACGTTGTCACGGTTTCTCAGACGTGTACACGTGTACCATATTCAGACCGGTGCGGCCGCCACTGTCCTCCCTTAAATTGTTCATGCTCCAAGAGCACGAGTATAATCTCTTCTTCATCCCGCCCCGCAGCCGTCCACATTGCGCGCAATGACGTTGAACTCCGCACCCACGGTCAAAAGCGTGCGCAAAAGATTGGCTCTCTCCGAAAAAGCAGATATTATTCACCAGCTCTGTAATGGGTTCACCGTGAGAGATGCAGCAACTCGTTTCGGTTGCAATCCGCGAACAATTCAAAAGATACGTAAGAATTCTGTACGAATTCTCAATTGTTACTGAGAAACTGCCGCCACTGTCCGATGTTGCCCAGATATTTGGGGGGGTGGAGGCTTTGGCGGAAAGGGCAAGTGTCGTTGGGGCCAGCGAGGGGCTTCGTCGGGCAAAGCGAGCCTTGTACCGAGAGCAGACGAGATAGAGAACATGGCAGACGCTCATTTTCGAGCATTTTGAGTAAAGGACCTATGCCAGCAATGCGATCTTAGTAGTTCGTTCTGTCAATAGTTCGCTTTTTTGGGTCCTGGCAGGGGGGTGAACTATTGAGGGGTGCCTACTGTACGTGCAAGAGGGGAAAATATGTTACGGGTGGCCACGTGTTGCCACGTGGTCTGCATGACAACAATGCAGCAAACGGGGTACAGTAGCAATCGTGCTGCACGCGTAGTGTGACGCCTGGTGTGCAGTAGCCACTACCGTACGGCATTTATAAGAGCGAGCATTCATTCAAGATGGCGTAAACTAACTTAACACCTAAGGCAAGCTAATGCAGTCAGACTCGTTAGTGGGAGGGTAACTCGCTGATGCTTTGATAAATCAAAAGGTGCAAAGCTGCACCAGCGTTGGATTGCGCCCCTATCTTTGTTTTCATTGCACAGTACGACCTGTCGGCAGTCTCGTATCTCTGACTACCTTCTCACCCGACCTTCGTGGCTTCGAAGGCAGGGAAAAGCTGTTCGTTGTTTCAATTTGTTTCAGTTGTATCATCCTCCTGCTTTTCGCCTGGAAGTACAGTACAGCTATTTCAGGCAATTGCTTCCGGAGTGCTTCTTTGTGGTGCAATGCATTGCAACACATGGCTTCTGTATCACCGTCAAAGGGAAATTCCTTTCGGCCACAGTACTTTGCAGTGAACTAATCAAGTGAGATCTTGTCCTTGAAAAGTCGCAATCACCCGGCAGATTATGTCATTTGCCCATGAACGACAGATCCATTTTCTATCTCTCGAGATCATCAGTTTTAGTAGACGGGGTATAGAATCAGTGATTCGTTTTCAATCCCCACGGCGCCAACATATTGCCCGTTTCGCCTTTTTTTCCCTCGTGGATACATTCAGTATCTGCGTTTTATTGCGCCCCCCTAGATAAACAGAAGCGAGATGGACTTCAAAAAGCACTGGCCCAAATTGTTCCGCCCTCTTTAACCGAAGCCCCAACACGGGCTGCTGGATACTCCTCTCTGATTGAAGACCATACCATGGGCCCTATTTCCCTTACATATGTAAAAAACATATATATATTCGGATGCTAGGAAGTGACCCTTTCGACACAAGGGCCCAACAAAGCTGCTCTTTAGTAAGTACAACCAGTAGTTTATGCATGTTCCATGAGTTTGATAATACCTCCTCGCTCAACTGTATGACACAATTCGTCTATCTCACACCTGCAGCCACGCGCATGTCGGACGTGTGGCCAACGTTGAGGTCCGGCCCATGTCCTCCTAATGCGACTTCATAAATACTGTCCCAGTAGACTGCTGCCTTCACACATTTAACCATGTTCGTTGCTTTGGCCAAGTGCCCAAGGATAGGCCCTTTTTTGACATCCTTCACTATGTTGCTTTTCACAACTGCCATCACCTCAGTGACACCCGGTACCAACTACTCTCAGCACTCCCTTTCTGAGGAGATTTTGGAAGAAACCCCTCCTAAAGCGAAATTCTCGCATCCTGACCATCCATCTGTTCCCCAAATCTTCGTCCATTCGGACACAGAGGAAGGACGAAGCCCTTTCCGTGCTCCATACCCTCAAAAAATCCTGTCTTACCTTTAGGGCTTACTTTTCACATCTGACTGATATCGTCTTTCTTTTTTCTTAACACCCGGTGCCTCAACTGTTGAGAAATGCGGTACGTCTGGTCGGCAGTAATTTTCTGTGTTTCTTTAGCACTGCTTTCGGTGCTTGCATCAAGTGAAACAACTGAAAAGCCGGATCACAGGGCTCATTCTGTTCCCGGCTGGGACCAAACTGTGCGCGATGAAGATGGAGATGGTTTCGCGGAGGTGACTCTCAACGGGGAGCTCTCTCATACACATTACTTCGTCCCCGGTCCTCCAGCTGTAGTCGGCAGATTAGTCTCGTACGAATGGAAGGAGAACAACCTCGGAGCAATAATTGGAACTAATATGACTGTGACATACAACTTTCCGGTTGGTGAAACCGTGGTGACACTAACTGTTGTCGACAATAGTGACGACGTGTCAAGCAATGATGTCAAAGTTATTGTTCTGCCGTCAGGAAACCAAGGTGCATACTTGTATTTCTACGATCTATCAGCATCAGCTATAAACACTGATAAGATTCCTGAGATTCCAGCGGCTGAGTACGGATTGTCTGTTGAAGAGATTGATTTCAAAACTGCAGACGACTTTCCGGAGGACGTTTCATTCTTATCTGAGGGCCCGTTCGCTATTCGAGCTGTCTCAGAGTACTGGGCCGTTTTGGATGACGACTACGTATTTTTCGTGGCTCACGGCGGCGGAGCTGTCGAACTTTTAATTGACGGCAAGAAAGTTTTGGGAAAGTTGAAGACGGGAACAAAGGAAACGCTTTCCGTTACCAAACCGTTCCCCCTTCAGAAAGGGAAACACAGGTTGGATCTTGTTTATTACACATCGGATCCCGCGACGGCACAACTGACTTTAGGGATCAATCTCAACGGTGGAGTTCAAGTGGTGTCCAACTCTTTCCTCAGCTATGAATCCGGCGACGTCTTACCTACTCTTCACACGGTCAGTCCGGAAAAGTCAACTCTTGGGGGCGGAGGTAAAATGATACTTTCCGGAGCTGGTTTTACGAGTGACTCCAGAGTTCAAATCGGACTGCAAGAGGTAGACGAAGTCTATGTCAAAAGCGACAGCCTCATCGAAATCCGTGTCCCTGCTGCAGATGCCCCGGCGGACGTTTTGGTCCAGGTGAAGACCTCTCGCGGAATCAGTAATTCAAAGCATTTCTCATACACAAAGGCGGCCCCAATGCCGATCAAGTTTAAGGAAACGTATGTCAAGAACAAAGACGGTTCAAACTTTGAATCAAAACAATTCACATCTGTGGCAATAGGGCCAGATCTGCAGTATTACTTTGGTTCCTTGGATACTCATGTGCATGTTTTGACGGTTGGCCACTACTCAATGGTTGTACAGAAATCTTGCAAATCAGAAAGCGTTGGTTCCGGCAGGTCCATCACAGCTGTTTCCTTCAACCCGGGAGAAAGGAACATTCGGGTATATATTTCGACGAATACATTCTATTGGAGGAATTGGAACCTCATGTCTGATGAAGACGGGTGGCATAATGGCAAAATTGAAGCGTTGGTCCCTGTTTCTTCTGATGATGATCCAGATGTGTGCCTGAAACACGAAAAAGATGTTGTAACAGGTTTACCTGTGTCAAATCATGATCATGGCGTCAACAGTTTAGTCTGGGATAACGACGGTAACTTGTACGCACAAGTTGGTGGTACAACGAATGCCGGGTATTCCACACCAGACGATCTGGTCGGTGGTGTTCCAGAATCCGTTCTAAGTGCAGCTACAGTTATAATCTACGTGCGAGCCGCGGGTTTCGATGGAAGAGTAACGTATGATCAGTACAAAGACCCTGGGACGGCCAAACAAACGTCTCCGACAAAATTCGTGGAGGGCTTTGGCTTTGGATTTAGAAATTCTTATGGTTCTGTGTTCCACTCCAATGGCCATATTTATGCCACGGATAACGGCCCTAATAATGGGTATGGTAAGAAGTCAGTTACTTGCAACGAAGAAAGTGATGATCCATGGCATCCAGACACACTAGTGCTTGTACACAAGGATTCTTACTTTGGATTCCCAAACAGGGCTCGCGGCACAGTTGGAGACATAAGACAATGTGTTTACTATGACCCGCGCGAAACCAGTCGAAATGGATTCACAGCTGCGCTGGCAACCTTTGAGGCATCCACTAATGGAATCATTGAATACACCGCCAACTCATTCGAAGGTCAATTGAAGGGAGATCTGCTTGCATCAAAATACGCTGTGGGTGGAAGCGGAAAGCTATACCGGATCTCTCTGGATGCTACAGGCATGGCAGTCATTGGGGATGTTGAAGAGCTGGCGAAATATTCTGCGCTGAGCATCGCAATGAATCCTTTTGGAAACTTGATAATGCCCCGAGTGCAACAACCGAACATCGCAGTGTTGGAGCCGGATGAAGGTACATACGAAGGACCAGAACCTCAGATTATAGCAGTGTTTCCGAATAGAGGCCCAATGGCAGGTGGCAATCAGATTTCTATCACTGGACGCTTCCTCGAGGAAGGAGCAAAAGTTACCTTTGGTGATTTACCGGCTGAAGTTTCAAGAGTAAGTTCACGCAATGATTGGCTTCTTTGCAAGGTGCCGCCGGGAAGCGGATCTGTGAAAGTAGTTGTCATGACTAGCATGGGAAATACTACCGCTGTGCAGGAAGATTACCACTATCTTAATTACTAGACAGAAACATAGAGAATTTTCCCGCTTCGTAACTACTTTTGCACAGCTTTAAACCATCCCTAAAGACGGGAGCAATCCTGTGATATTCGTCGAGCAACCGTTGCGATGTTGTTCTTGTCCTTTCAAGGGAGAATACGAGTGAAATTATGTTCCTGCTGCTAGCCGCTGTCTGGATGCCATCGCAGGCTGGCTCCGAAAAGCGTCAGAGATTTGCAATAATCATTTTCTCAAAGGCCGGTATTGTCTCTCATGATGGCATGGAACGGTTGCAGGGCATCCGCAAGGTTGGTATCTTCTTGCTGGGTTCTAGACGTTTAACTCAGCACAATGCACTGCAGCCCGTGTCGTATGGAGCATATTTGCGGCCCAAGTATGGAAATAAAATTATCCGAGGGTGTCACCTATCTCTTGCTCTCAAAAGCCTCCTCATGTGTACAATCCCTAATGCTTAGTATCGTAAGCACTTTACGCGAAGTGAACATATGATGGAATGGATGACAATTGACCTCACCAAGGCGTCAACTCCAACCACTCTGTGGTTGATGTAGCCTCGTACGAGAGCTACGGCTTATCGTCATTGGTAAGGGCTGCAAAATCAAGCTGATCTGGCTGATGCACAAAGTTGATGTAGAAATGAAGACCACATGCATGAAGAGATCAAACGCCATGACCATAATAGAGCGGCACTAGGTTACAAGTGTAGTACAACGCTTCCACCGAAGGGGAATTTCCTACGCGGCTCGTGGAACACAAGCGATATATTAGAGCGCAGCACACCGAAAACGTTATACGATGGCTTTGACCTTGGGATTCAACCTCGAACAGTGAACATATGGAGCTTCGCGTTCGCCTTTGGACTTGGAGGTCGCTCGGCTAATCGACTGGCGGTTGACGAGGCATGATTCCGTGCATCTCCATATACTGCAAGAATTGCCTTGGGATTTCTTCAAGAACCTGGGCTTGCAGCACTTCCCGCATATCCTTGAATTGTCGAAAGTTAACAAACTGTACAATATCCCGATCCAAGTTTCGGTCATCGCCATCCAGTCGCTCCATATCTGTGAAGTCGGCGTTTCCGACGCCAATGATGACAATTGACAGAGGCAGGAATGCCGCTTTCGCGATCTCGTCCAAGGTATTGTCCAAATCATTGATGATGCCATCCGTGACGATGAGAAGAATGGTATACGACTGTTCGTGCCGTGAAAGCTCAGCTTGAGCGTGCGCCGCGGCGGCGCGAACGATCTCAGCGAAGACAGTCGGTCCGGAAAGACGGATGTTGTAAAGAGTTTGTCTGTACATGTTCAGGACTTCATCAATCTTGTGACATGTAGGATCGGCGCTGTCGGTAAGGGAGAAGATGTGGCGAGGTTCTTGAAAGTCAGGTGGTAGTTTTGCCCCAAAGCCGTAAGCCGGAAATCGTTCATCTGTGTCGTAGTAGGCTAGAATATCACCGACAGCACGGATAGCCAGTTCGTACTCATTTGGTTGCATTGTATCCCAATAATGCAAGGTTCCCTGCTGCAAGGGATCTCCGTTGCTGGAGGTGAAATCGATGCCAACAACCAGAGAAATCTCACAACCTCCGACAATATAGTCTAAGAAAGTGTTGTCTTCTAGGATGACTCCGTTTTGCAGCAAAAGCTGGCCATTTGGTGATCCTGCCGTCGCGCATGTCACCGCTTTAGCGGAGACGAGGTCGATAACGTCCGCGGCCTCTCTCGCCTGCTTCAAACTGACGGTAGAGGTCGCAATGACTTTGTGCTTGCCGCGTTTTTCATAACTGACGTCGAATCGCAGCGGAAGGTTCTCATCGCAATGGCACAACTTTTGGTAGTTGTGGTTAAGCTTGCCAAGGTCATAGCATTTTCTTGGGTGAGTAGTGAGCTTTCCCGGGGCGGGTGTGCGGAGAATGGGGATCCATTTGTCATCTGTACCTCCCTCTGCTCTGTGTCTGCGAGAAATTGTGACGTAGGGACCTTTGGCGCGGGAGAAGGGGATTGTTTTTCTTAAGTTTTGAATAGACATGTCGTAGAGAACGCGCTGTTTGCCCATTGTGACTTCCTCGACTATGAGAGTGCAAAAGCCATTTCTTTGATTGGGGTTGGAGCTTGTCTTGAGCGGTAGAGTTAGTTTCTGACTTGGGGCACGGACGAGGGAAGGGACCGCTACCTCGATGGAGCCGAGGTAGTCATGACGATGAAGGTCTTCATCGCGTTCTGAGCGTGCATCGCTGTCAAAGACGTCGACGGCGAGCTTCTGATTGCGCTCGAAAAAGTAAGGGATTTCGAAGGAGGTGGCGAAAGCGACGTTGAGGGTATCGGTAACAGTCTCTGTGCGGCCGACTTTC
This sequence comes from Chondrus crispus, assembly GCF_000350225.1. Taxonomy (NCBI): domain Eukaryota; phylum Rhodophyta; class Florideophyceae; order Gigartinales; family Gigartinaceae; genus Chondrus; species Chondrus crispus. The sequence continues at coordinate 102,458 of NW_005179125.1, read as the reverse complement.
TCCCAGCGCGAGTCGCGTGGGGTGTAGGCGCCGTGTGCGGAACCGGCGGCCAGGACAGCGGGGGCTGAAGGAACGATTTCGTGGAGCGAGAGGATGGAATGAGAGGGGGGTCCAGATTCGTCGTTGGTGTCGCGTGAGGAGTTGTGGCGGGCGGGGGAGTTGTCTGCCGCGCCGGTCTTGTTGTGGAAGAGAATGGCGAAAGGGTCGGAGAGACTGAAGATGTCCATGTTGCGCAGTTGCGAGCATTCTATGTGGACTGAGAGACGGGACTCGCACAGGTCGACGAGCATGATGGTTCGGAGGGGTGGGGGAGGGGGGAAGGGTAGTCGGTGGCGCGAGGGGGCTGGCGAGGGGGTGGGTGAGAGGGGAAGAGAGAGGGGAGGGGAAGGGGGAGAGGGAGGGGGGAAGAGTAAATACTGTATGGAGATGGAAGGGCAACAGTGCCGCTGGGGGTGAAATATTGTATCTGGGGGGGAGGAGCTTGTTGATTGGGTGGTGAGGTAGTGAGCAGGTATGAGCAAATATGCAGCGAAAATATTTGAATTACTTGATCTCACCCTCTTTCGCTCTCCCTCGCTGTGCTATAGCCGTCAGGCGTGACTCGCCAGCAGCGTCGTCTGCTTTTCGAAGCAATGTTCACAATGCAACTGTACCCGCTGTGTCATACGAAGTACGGTAGAAATCTGAAGTCCAGGGTATTTAAAAACAGATTTTCGAACTGTCCCCGTCGCAAATTTGCCCTCTCCCGCAGCACCAGCTTTGCCACCGAGGTTTTCATTTCTGTCGCTGTCCGCCTACCGACCGCTTCTACCCCTACGTTTCTACTCTTCAATAATCCCTCTAATTCCCCCCCCCCCCCCCCACTGAACTCTCTTGCTCTCTCAGCTTCACACGCAAGTCGAGCAATTACTACTTATATACTACCCTTCAAGGGTAAACACTATTCCCTTACACAAAATAGAAAAAGGCAACTTCTTATCCATCCAATTCCCTTTAACTGGATGAGTCTGACACCAAGTACCAGTCATATTTTCACACCGCCGCCCCCCCTCCCCATCACAAATCCTCCTGAGTTTCGCTCGCATCGAATTCACCGAAACATTCCACTGTCTACGCAAGCACGGTGTTCTATCTCTTCGGAAATACATGGCTGAACCCCCGAGAATCCATCCATCCATCTTTCTTTCATCTTGATCGGGAGTCGCACTTATTTACAGTACAGGGGGGGTCGCGATATAGTGCCATCTTTTTTAGTGCCAGCTCCGATATAGTGCTACCCTTCTAGGGGTGGCACGAATTTTGAGCCAAAAACGAAGGGTCTCCAGAGAGGCAAGGCAGTTGGATGGACGTACTGCCCGAGAGCCGCTGCCGCCGCGGAAAGATATTATGCAGTTGCTTACTAGAATAGAGACTGGCGGAAAAAGGCAGGGTCGATGATGCAATTGGACATCTGCAAAAGTGTAGGCTGGCATTTATGGCTGCGAAAAAGGAGGGAGTCAATGCGACGGCTCGGCAGCTACTAATAACATAAATGCTTGATTAGACTTGAGTCTGTAGTGAAGATGCAAAGTATGAGTGATGGCGTCCTGCGAGCGGTCTTTCTGAGCAGTGATGCGCAAGGGAGTGGCTGCAAAAAAGCCGTAAATCTCATTATCTTATAGTGCATGGTTCGATATAGTGCCGTTTTCGGCCCACTGACACAGGGTAGCACTATATCGCGACCCCCCCCCCCCTGTACTGTTGACAGTATGACGAGTCGGATGTGAAGGCATCTGTTGATGTCAACAGATGCCTTCACATTCGACTCGTCATTCGACTCGTCATTCGACTCGTCATTCAACTCAGTCTCTTCGTGCAGGCCCCCCATGTTTCGGCATCCGCACAGATGCGCTTACTTTACTGTACGTATATCATCTCCATTACGCCTCCGATCTAAAACGTATGTTCCATCAGATGTTAAGCACATTCAAAGTCAAAGTCCCCGATGCCCCAAAATACCGCCCTAAAGCATAAAAACATAATTTCTCCGTTCCTAAGGAGACAGTCAAATCTTACCTAAGTCTCACATCGTCCCATCTACCGTCTCTAACCTCGTATCCGTTCCGCCTGCCTTGGCCTCAGCTGTACCTCTCATGCGCGGACTTTCATAAACAACGTGGTCCTCACCCTCGTCACCCACCTCATCTACTCTCACTATATCTCCGTCAAAATGACCCAGATCCCGACCGTATGCGTCCCTCTCGATGTATGGCGCATCTCCATCTACCCACAGGTCCGCGTCAAGCGTCGTCTGCCTTCGAATCCCTGCAAAACCAAGCAACAATACCGTCAACAACGCACCGACCACTGCAGCGAGTGGCACCCACCATGAAGCAGATTCTCCAAAAATACGAGGTCGCAAATCCCTGCACTGCCCCCGTTTAACACCAAACGTCCGTGCGTGAAGCGATGGCACTAACGATGTTACTTGCAGTCCCGATTGCGTCTCACCACTTGCACGCGTCCCATCCCCGCCGATTCTTGAAGAAACTGAACGCTCCGCATAAGCATGTTTTGGCAAATCCACTGAGAAAGCCTTTGTGTTCACATATTCGATCGCTGACGCCGCCCTGCAAAACACTTCGGCATACTCTGGGAATAACGCACCAGTTGCCCTAACATCCTGCCGCACGCTAAAACAGCTTTTGTTTCCCGTTGATAGGTCTGCTGCTGCCATCCCCGTTATAAGGTCTCCTGCTCCTTCACCATCATGCGCAACGTCATACTCATCATCGGCTTTCGCAACCATGGTTTTTGTCAGCACAAAACCATGAGATGCCAAATTACCTGTTTCCAGCTCAACTTCTCCATCCGTCTGCACTGGTTCTCGACCAAGAGATTCTCGCAGAGTGAGCACACCACTGCTTTTGACGTAGTCCCCAAATTCACCTAGCACGAAGATTACTCTTTTCTGACCACTCTCTGCAAACACATCGTCACACCACTCCATCGTCGCATGTTCTCCAGCAAGACTTAATCCTTGTTCCTTAGAACACAACGTCGCGACACGCACTGCTCCAACATCGCTTACATTGACACTCGCAACTTCTCCGCAACCAGAACTGCGGGCAAGCACCCGCGCGATCATTGGCATAACCAATTCATGCAGTTCTAGTAGTGCTTCATTGACACCTCCGTCTTGCTGAAGGACACGCTGTTCTTTTGGCAGTAATCGCATTCGAGTAGTTCCTTGCGCATGAAGTTGCCTTGCATGAGCGGCAAGCATCCCGAGAGTTGTCGTCATTTCCTCGGTCATATCGAATCGTTCCGATGGAGGAGTATGCTGCACTGCGAAATAAACCATCCTGCATAAACCGTAAAACGTTCCAACTCCTCCCATCGCGTCATGTCCTACCGGAATTGATGCGTACGATTTTGCAATCAGCATGTAATCTCTTGCCAATGCGGTGTTGGGCTGACTCTTCCGAAACATGTCCGCAAGCCTTACAATGTTTGAATCCACTAGCATTGAAATAGCCTCAGCGATCTGCGTGTTATTCAGATTAACTTCAACTGCGTACTGTGCCAATTGAACGCTCTCGATTTCAAACGCACTGTGATCTCCAAGGTCGAAGCTTCCTTCAAGAGCTTCGGTCTGGGCCTCAATCTTCGATCCGTGCTGTTTCGCTGGGATTATGTCTAGGGTCTGAACTTCCTTTGCTTCATCAATCACGTACTTGCCTCGAGCATCGACCATGACGCACCGCAAAGTATGCCTACCAACCATTGGAAGACGGAAAGAAACTTTGTGCTGCCCGGAACACCCATCAATGCATATATCTGAACCATCACTCATCCTGATGTAGAAATGATATCTGAACATGTAGTCGTCAATGGACGACACTGCAACAGCTGTAAACATTGTTTCTGTGGTGCCTGAGGTATGCGACAGCGGCAAGAATGAAACGGTTGGCTTTGGCATTGTGCGGACAGTCACTTGAACTGGATTCGGGCTGTCTGCATCCCGAGATTCAAATAAGACCTCAAACTTGTACGTAGTGTCGGGCTCTAGTGTGCCTTTGTTTATGCCCAGTGCATGCCTTCCCGCGAGCATTGCATCTGGTCCATAGAAGCCAGGCAAGGTAATTAGATTTTCGGGATTACTGAGCAACGTGAAAGTTTCTTCAGCTGGTTCGAGTAAACGAAAGCGCCATGAGGTGTGTGATGGGGGTCTTGGTGACAGCACCAAGGTATCATAGTAGGGAAGGTGGTGGAGAGGTAAGGGCCGCCCATCCAACGTTGTAACGGAAATGAATCCTTTTGAAGCCAAAGTTTCTTCCGTCGACAGCAGCTCAACGATCTGCGAGATTTGAGGAGATGATCTAACGCCCAAACCTTCGTGCTCTTTTCGCACTATCAGAGAATAACGGACAAATGTTGTTGTGTTGAGAAATCGGCTAGATTTGAGTGCCTCGACAGCAACGTTGAAGGATTTCTGGTCTCTGCGGGGGAGCAGCTGTTCTGGGCATGGCGCAACCGTCAGAAATTGTTCCCCTCCTCCTATCGATAGTTCACATTTCCAGTCATACGTGAAATCATCAAAACTCGTAGCTGATGCGTCATCTGGGTCGTATGAGCGTTCTGCTGTCACATGCAAATCCGAAGAGCCGGAACTCTGGATTTGACTCTCTCCATTTCCAATTACAGGTCGCAATTCGGCAGGTTCAACATTCAACCAAGTTGATGCAGTCCCGTATATGCTTGGATCATCGGAGTAGTAAACCCTGACCGTGACTCTATGTTTCCCGTAATCCAAGGTACTGCTCGGGATCATGTATTCGCGGCCAAATCTCCGCGGACTGGGGATGCTTAGAGCTACTTCTTCACTTCTCGCCGATAACGTTTTCGTGATTGCGAGGAAAGTCCAGTCGTAAGAAAGTTTGTTGTTTCGCCCAAAGCATGTCCCATGTTCGGTTACTGATGCAGATACCCTTGCATCGACAGGGGGCAAAGCAATCGTCCTCGTCTGATCGATTGTGAGGCCAACAGCAATAACTTTGGCTTTCGTTAATTGTATCTTGACTGAACGTGATAGTTGAGTCTTATACTTCGTATCGGAAACGAGTAGGATTGCTTCATACGTCTCACGAGTGGAAAACAGTGAGAGCGGTACTGAGAATGACCGTGCTTTTGTTGATCCCACCGCTTTGGCAACCTCTCTTCGCGTAGATGACACAACAATTCGCCAATCGTACGAGAGGGTATCCAAGGCAGCACCACTATTCATATTCGCAAACATGGATATAGTCGAACCCGCAGACGCATTCTTCCCTAATCCACACAGCGGCACCATGTGAGTGTCATTTTTCCTTTCGTACGACCCGCCTGTGAAGTCTATGGACAAATCTGTAAGAGATTCATACATAAAGCTGACTTCGTTTGAGCGAACGCCTTGAACGATGACGTAGCATCCAATCTCATAATGCCGAGACTGGACGACGTTTTTGGGGGGCATTCTGAATATGATGGCTGTTCGTGTTACCGAAATAATGAATTCCATCGCCACAACGTAAGATCCCAACACAAGTCTGTCCCCGCTTCCATTGCTTAACGTAAGGTTTCCAAATTGACCCTTGCAGGTTACCGTCGTTCCACCAGCAGTTGGTCCAAAGGATGGGCTCATAGATGTTATTGAGATGTCGTTATCAACGTAGTTGAAGACGAACCTTGGATCGGCTCCAGCCCATGGAAGGGAAACCCTGTCCGCAGAACCTCCAATTGAATAGCTCAGATCCCATGGGACTTTCTTGCCTTCGCCTGGCGGAGTAACACATGTTAGAACCGTCCATCCCTCGGGTGATGACTTCACAGCAAGCGGGCTGGACAAGTTTCCTCCTACCTTGAGCAAGTATTTTGCATTGGCAATAAAATTGAAGACCACGAATGCAATAAGCTGACCTCCGGCTCTTTGAAACGGACCTGGGTTGTTGACTGCGATAACAGAGGGAAAAGAATTCCCAGAGACTTTGATCGTCAAGCTTGTTTCGAAAATGTCTCCTGCGAATTGTCCCTTCAAAAAGTCATCCCACTGAAAGTGAAATGTAATCGTTCCCGTTCGATATTGCAAAAGTCTGACTCCGAAGTAAGGGCCTTGTGATTCATTCCACTGAGTGAAACCGAAACTGCAAAAGTCGTCTAGAATGATTCTGCTATTCTCTGCCCTGTACGTATGGTTGGTTAGACACGAAGCAAAATTGTGCGGTGCGAGGGGCCCCTGACCGTCAATTGTTGTGACCATTGTGGATATATCAGGCAACACATTTCCATCAACAAGCGGCTTCGCAGTCGATTGTCCATCTGGAAATTGAATAAAAGCAAGAAAAGTCTCAATACCGTTCATACGGGCGACATTCTCTACCGTTGTTGCGTATTCGTTCCCTTCTAGAATAATCTTCTTATGGCTTTCTGCGTCAACATGGTAGAAAGTAATACCGCAGATCGTGTAGTGCACGGTGACGCTTGAGTAGATCGTGTTGTCTTCCTTCTTGAAAATGAAGGAGACCTCCGTTTCTCCGACTGACCGCTCAAATGCGATGTTTGCCGTAAAATTCACGCGATTATTCTGCATAAGAACAGGCGGACCTAGTAGCACTTCCTCCTTCTGTAGAACGGCAGAATTCGAGCAGAGCGTTTCAACGCGGTAACTGCTTAGGTTGTGCCCCACTTCCGGAAGAAATGAGAAAGAAAATATTGCGTCCACCTCTCCGACTTCCATGATCAGAGTATTTGAGAGCTCATCAAGAGGAACGATTGGCGCCGCCAAGTCGACCGTGCTAATGACCTCTTTCTCCGTTGATGGAAGCCTGTCCATGTCGGACACCTGCCATGGAAGTGAAACCGGGAGCACGTGTACTGAATGCGGGCCTGTCTCAAAGCTAGCCAAAGACACCGTTCCATGAATCGAGAACAGGACAATGAGCAAAACGCTTCGCATTCCAGGGAGAAATGCACAGTGCTTCGTAATCGACCTCCGTGATTCCCTTCGCGCCATCGCAGGCAATTTGGTTATGCTAAGCCCAGCTCAGAATCTCCTAGGTTGCTTAGTCGGCCCTCATGTCGTATTTTCAGTGAAGGAAGTGGGTGAATTCTCAACACGAAACGTCTTGGAGCTCGCGTATCGCACTGCGCAATGCTCTGAGAAGGGGTTCGACAAATATAAGACGCCGGAAAGACAAAAGGGGAAGGCTAAACAGTAAGCAGATTGAATAGTGAAGAGAGTTGTATCCGGGATATAGAGAAGATGACCCCTTCGGTATCGCCATTCGTGCAGTACTGCATCTGCATTTCAATCTGGCCATCTTGGAGAATTTAGTCGAAAAGGCAGTCGGCGCTCGTGACGGACCAAGGGTAGGTTAAAGGCTTGCATAGATGTGCAGTGCATTGGTGCACTCATAATGTGAATGTGCATTCGATGCATTGAGTCGAGAAGACGGATAACACGGCACGTCGCTTTCGCCTGGAGCGGCAGCAGCCCAAAACAAGCATATAGAAGAACACAAATACGACGGAATGCAAGGCGTGGTACACGCTGAGGAATGCAGTTTTCATTGTTTTGAATCGCCCATCTTCTCGAGGCAGAATTTTGAAGGCGAGAAAAATGATTATTTCGGTCTCCCGTACCAGGTCAATGACCAGAGATGAACGAGAAGATAACCAACTTTTAGAAGGCTAAAAGCCTCTTCATGAAATACCCGGGCGGGCTTTGGGCTATCTTCCTGCGGATATTGCCATGTGACGTGGCGCGGATGTCCACAGACGTACTACTGAAATGCACCAGTTCTTAAATCTCTTCTGTTGCAAGCAGGCAGCGCGGGTCGCCGTAGAAAACGCATCCGTTTGGAGAGCTCGACAGAGTTTGTGCCTGATAGCAAGTCTCTCCATGCAGTACGTGCCGCGCACTGCAGCATCCGACGACGTAGTGTATGGTCAGCGGGGTATATTGAGGTTAAGCGATGAAAGCGCGGCGAGACACGAACGGTGTTCCGCATGGGAATTCCGAATGTGAGAAAGCGGCAGGATGGAATGTTTCAGGACGCAGCTTGGTCCCTGTTCAGGTCATCGAGCACGGCCTGCAACACGTCCGTGGCGGCAATACGCGCCTTACTATCCAAGCCCTGCTCCAGCTGCTCGCGTGGGACCTTGGGGTTCATGGCAGCGTCAAATCTGTGGAGCTTCCTAGTCTCCAGGCGGACCGGGAGTTCGGCCAGGGCGTCGAGAAAGTCAGAGTGGGCGCGGAGCGCTGCGCTCAAGGCGTGTGCCTCCGAGTAGAACAGCACGGCCTGCAGGTCGGGGAGCAGGGCCTCCTCCTGGAGCAGCTCGGCCAGATACGGGACGAGGGTGCTTGCGGAAGACTCCGACGCCGGCGGCAGGCCGACGACCAACGCGTGCACGTCGAGCGCGGCCGGCGGGTCGGACACCGCCTCGGCGTGCGCGAGCGCGTGCGAGAGAATCAGCGCGTCCGCAGACGGCTTCGAGGTGCGCGCGAGCATCCCAAAAGGGAAGGCCGTGTCGCGCAGCCTGTTGGAGATTGCAAGCGACACGTGAGTCGGGGTTATGTCTAGAGAGGCCAGGCGCGAGTTCGGCGTTAGCGTGTGCCGCAGGGACGGCAGGGAGCGGTGCACGAGCTGCTGCAGCGGGGCGCGAGAGGCGGAGACGGCAGCCGCGGACATGGCGGGGGAAGGGGATGGATCGGGGAGGACGGTTGGGGATAGGTGTGGGCGACGGGGATGCGGGGTTGTTCCGGTTGCCGTTGACCGTGAATTGGAGCTTGCATTGGGATGTTGACAACTACGCAATGCTGACTACATCGGGAATGCGGGTCCGGATCTGGCTGATCTCCAAGCTAGCTCCAGATCTATGATACATTCCTGCAAGGGATCCTGAAGCGTTTCTCTGTTGCGAAGGTATGATAGGCTGGAGCCTTCTTGCGGCGTACCCGTGTACACGTACAATACCTCACCGGAACACGAATGGCACGTGGACACGTCCTCCAGCAATAGAGTGTCTTTTGGCCGTTTCCGTGCCATGCACCTTCGGTGTAGTGGCGTGCCGTGGCACTACGTGTCCGGCGCTTGGGAAACGGCGGGAAACTGGCACGATTTTGTAGAAATTAGCAACCTTCGTATGCACTTCAGTGCATTACTGTAAAGGTTGATGCGCTTGCCTGTTTTTTCTCCCTTTAAATTCAAGGCCCTCTCTCGAATGGGAGGAGGAAAGAGACAGACAGAGAGAGTAGTGTTCTACGTCCCGCTGGTGTGGAGTGGCTCGATCACACGAGCTCCTACGATCGCGAGACGTCAACTCGGTCGAAGGGTTGACGAACATTTTAAATTCTCTTTCTGTTTTGCGTATTTCTGTAAAATACCACAGCTTTACAAGAGCACATTCCACCGTTCCTCTGTCAAATACAACGTGTACAACTGTTTACAGGTTTACATGAACCTCCACCCCTCTCGCTTTATGCGCACGTGCGCAGTACTGTACCGAATATAGAACACCGCCCCTCCCCCTGCACAGCACAGATACAACGATGCAGACGGCAAGAGTGGATCGAGTGGCTCAGGAGGAATGTGGTGTCGGATCGCCGCGTGGCGCGCTGTCCTGCGCTTGTGCTCGCCCTCCCCAAACTTTCAAACCCTTCACTTGCCGGGAACGCGTGATTGATTCGAAGACAAGTCGCCTGTAATCGCTGTAACGGTCCACTCGCTTCGCGCTGCCACGCTTCTCCATGCTCAAGTGCAAGAGATGACCGCTTGGCCGCCCTTCCGCCTTCCGTATAATCGCATCCATCGCAGCGATGCAACGTCAATCATCTAAGATGATGCATTGCACAGTGCTAACTAGCATGCAACTTCACACACGGCTTTTGAAAATTTTATACTTCTCGACACTAGTGTACTGGGTAAGATCCAGACGCCGTTCTTCCCGCAGATTGCGCATAATATAAACAAACAACACTTAAAACAGGGCGCAATACAAATGTTTCTCCCAACCAAACCATTGGTTTCCGGGATGAACCCTACTACCTCCCCTCCTACTTGCATGGCGAATTTGGCAAGCCATTCATCTTAGAGCGGATGAAGGGAGAGTTCCGATTGCAATTGTCGCCGTCACACTTGATCAACACCAGCTTGTACACCCAGAATTTGGTCGAGCGACCAGAGATGCACAGACTGTACGCCGGGCCTGCAGCCACGTTCTTCGTTTGGAACTGGTGGCCATCGTTATCAATAGTAAGCAAGTAGTCCGCCATTTGCATGCCACCACGGTTCTGATAACCCTTGTACCAGCTGGAGCCGCCGCTTTTGAAGGCGCCCTTCGACGTATGCACGAGATCAAAACCAGAAGAGATCCTGACCCACATGTCATTGTGCTCAGTCGGATGCGGTGCCTTAGTCAATGCAGTGAAGTAATACTTACCCGGGGACGGGAACATGACTTTGACACACATGGTACCAGATCCTTCGGCGTCGACACTCCCCTGAGGATCGCCCTTCCTGTAGATGATGGCACCCGCCTCCTTAGTCCAGCCATTGCCCGCCGAGAGGCCCGTGCTCGGAATAACAATCTTATTTCCAGAAGTACCCCGGTACGCGCAGCCAGCCCTGGGTGCCGATCTCTGATTGTTGCGGCTGCCACTTCCGCTTCTGCGCCTATTCTTCCGACCACTACGCTTCCTGCCCCTACCCTTGCCCTTGCCCTTGCCCCTGCCGCGTCCAGAGCTGCGGCCCGGTCGTGCAGCAGGCGGCTTCTTGCCGCGGAAGCAGTTCTTGGAAATGGCGTGCATGCGGCAAACGGGGACATTCGTCCTGCGGCCCTTCTGGTAGCAGTATAAGCACGCGTGTTTCTTGCACTTGCGCGACTGCTGCGACATCCAACGGCCGGTCTTGCACCCGCCAGATGTGCGCGCGGCCTTACCGCTGCAGCGCGGTCCGCGCGCGCAGCACTCCGCCGCCGAGTAGTTGTTCAACATTGCGGAGGTCAGGGTGAGGACGGAAAGGAGGACGACGGGGATGAGGAGGGAGCGAGTCATGGTTGAGCTGGGGGGGTTGAAGCGAAACCGGAAGGAATGATGCGGGTGTGGGCAGCGAACGTGGATGCGTGCGGCCGCGGATTTAAATAGCATGCGCAGACTGGAGGCGGCGGCGCAGCAGTGTGCCAACTTCCAGTGTGGGTAGCAATCGGGGAAGCAGTGGCGGAGATTGGCAGCGGCGGTGCGAAGGGTTCGAGGCGCGGAAGGGGCGAGGGCGCGGGACGTGGCGGCCCGGCCCGGGGCCCTTGGACGACGCGCGCCTTCACGGCGCGCGGCACCGGGCGCGCGCGCGGCTATGCACGAAGCTGGTGG
>NW_005179125.1:52159-90975 GCF_000350225.1 Chondrus crispus | reverse complement strand
CCCGTCTCGACGGTTCTCATCTCCCACCGGGGGGTCGCGGTGTGGAATTTTACCACACCTGTCCCTAGCCCTACGCCCCTCCTGGGCACACCCATTAATTCTTCCTTCCTTTCCATTACCTACTGTGCATCGCGCCCAGCCCCGTACCGGTTCCTTTACGTGTGGTCTCCCGAAAACCCCCAACGAGCTCCCCGAACGCGCGCGCTGTGCCGCGCAGTGTTTCCGGCGCGCGCACCTCTACGTGGCGAGCGGGGCCCGCTTGGCGGACGCGAAATTCACGTCGCGCGGGTTTGTGCGTACAGTCCAGGGCGGAGCGGCGGAGCGGCGGTGCGGCGCGCGCGCGCGGCGGGCAGCGGGGTCGGCTCTCCGCGGCGTTGACGCGCGACCCTGACGTCACGACGGTCGCGTGGACACGTCGGCGGCGGCGCGCGTGCCACGTTGGGCTGCGGCGACCGTGCCGCCAATGGGACGGCGCGCACGAGGTACGTGCACGCGAGCGCGAGCGGGTGCGCGCGCGCGACGTGGCAGGCGCTCGCTGACAGAGGACGCGGTCGCGACGCAAGAGAACGCGGTCGCGACGCAGGAGGCGCGAACGGCCGCGTGCGGCGGCCGACTGGGCTGGTTGAGTCCCGCTCGCGCGAGGCCCCGCGCGAAGGAGGGGGCGAAAGGTCCGGCGGCAACGGTGGCTACAGTCGTAAAGTTTGTCAGGCGATTCGCCCAGCCAATTGAATTGCTGTGCACATCGTGCTAGATACTCTAGCCGCCACTCTGTAATGCGGCATTATTTGCGGCACTCCTCCACCTTAACATTCCCAAACTGCTTTCCATGTACAGTATACGTGTATGATCGTACTTCGTAAAGATTGCTATTTTCACCTGATCCGCACCTTCCCATCCACACACCGCTCACGTGCACATTGTCAGCGTCCTCAGGCCGAGCTTGCCGGCCATGTCGCTCGGGGTGCACCCGCCAACGCACTTGGCCAACACCACTTTGTAAGCTTCAAACCTAGTGCTGCGCGCTGCCACGCACACTTCAACCTGCCCGTCCACATCCGGCACGAGGAAGGAATGCGGAGTACCGTCGACGCTAGAGATTCTGTTATGAATCTCGAAGGCGCCCTTGTTCTGATAGCCCTTGGTCCACTTGCCCGGCGCCACGGTCATGGTTTCACTCCCGCGCAGCAGACGGAAGCCCAAATCCGAGTTCATCCACCAGTCGTTGTGCTCAGTCCGCTCCTCCGCGGCGGTCACGGCCGTCAGGTAATAGTCACCTGCCGTCTCCAGACGGATGTCGAAACAGTACACCCCGCGACTCCCGCCGCGCACAATGCCTCCGCCACCACCCGCCTCCCACACGAGCCCATCCATACCGCCCCGTGATACTGGCGTCCATCCGTCGCGCGGAGGGAGAGTCCCCATCCCAATTGTTACCCGGTCTACTCCGCGGTATGCGCACGGGCCCATGCTCGGCTCGCCAACCATGCTGGCCGCCGCACTCATGCTGGGCTCCGCCATCATGCCCGGCGCAGCTCCCATGCTGGGCTCGGCCATTGCGCTCGGCATCGTATCCATGCTGGGCTCGGGCGTCATGCTCGGCATCGCATCCATGCTCGCCACAGCCATCATGCTCGGCGTGGCATCCATGCTCGGGCCAGACATCATGCCCGGCATCGCATCCAAGCTGGGCTCGGCCCCCATGCCAGGCCCCATGCTCGGCTCGGCGGCCATGCTCGGCTCTGCCTCCATTGATTCCATAGCCATACGACGCTTCTCGCGCTCGCTCCTCCGTTGCACGTACTCACAGATTCTGGGCACGCGCCCCACGGAGCACGGAGACTTGGTCGCGCGCCCGGGCAGCGCACACCATTCACACGCCAGCTCAAAGCACTCAAACTCCTGCCGCCATGGGCGCGTCGCGGCAGCGCACAACCCAGACTTCCGCTCTAGAGCGGCGGTGCACCGCTTCCCGAGCGCGAGGCATCTGGCAGCGAAGAACCGCGGGTTGCTCATGGCCTGCGTTCTCCCCAGGAGCAGGAGGAGGAGGACGGGGAAGAGAGCCCGAACGCTCATTGTGAAGGGGGTGTGCATAGTTGTTGGGCAGGTGCAGACGAATGGTGCGGTACGTCAAAGGTTCGCAGGGGCATGGCCGGCTTTTATACTGCACGGGTGGTATCGCCGGGCGGCGCTAATCCGCAGGCTTTACGTCTTGGAGGACGACGAACCCGGCTGCACGTGCTGGTTGGAAATGCATGCGTGCGTTCGCAGCGATGACCCTCCACGTTATGGATTGGGGCTTCTTCGTCCCGCATGCAGCAGGTTGCGGCTGATCAGATGGCACCATATATGAGCCAGTGTACACGTAAAGGTTTCTGGTGTGCGGCATAACTGGAGGTACTGAAAACGTGTCCACGTGAGGAGGGCCGAGGGAGCGATCAGTTTGGTGGGGATTGGGTGCGCCACGTTCGTGCCTGGTCCTCGTAGGGGAGTGCGCGTGGAGCTGCGCGGACAAGACGCGAGTGCACCGGTTAGGGCCGACGGTTGTTATTTTTGGTGCGTTGGGTACCGAGACGAAGTGCCCATGCACAGAGGGCGTAGAGGGGCCCGCAGTTGTTGCAACAGTTGTTGAGGGTTGGTGGCACACATGTGGCGACGGGATCGCTGCGGAGGACCAAAGCGGGAACAGTCCCAAGGGTACGGTGCGTGTGCTGGTGAGAGAGGCGGCCCTGCTGGCTTGGGACGTAAGGACCATGAGAGTTGGCCCAGCGGGAGGCCCGGTGCGTTTCTCAGTTACGAGCAGTCTGGGAGTGCGCCGCACATGTCCGCAGAGTTCACTTGTGGGTTGCGAGTTGCGTGGGCACTGTAAAGGACGTAGGCGGTTTGTTGTACTGCGAAGCGTCTTGAATTCAGTCCCGCTTACACAGCTATGTTTTCTTCAGAAAAAGCATCCGCGAATTCATCAGCACGTCATACTGTAATGACGTCTATACATGTGTGCGCCACTCAGAGCCCGTCCCAACATAACCATGCCTTTCTTTCCGATATCAAGTTAGGCCATATAATTGGTCACTGCGAGGTGCCCACGTGAAAGACATTGATAGTATAGAGGGGGGGTGCCGGAGACGTCGGACAAAAACCTCAATATTAAAAGGAAAAAGTACTTGTAATTGTCAAGCAATCACCATTTTTTATGTTTTGCGACGGGGACACTCTCAGCCTGTCGTCCACTGGGACTTGGCGAAAACAACCACGGACACAGAAGAGGAGTGATATTGAAGCGCGCGGACACTTTTGCACCTCAACCGAGCACTAAGATCGGACATCCAAGCAAATAAATAAAAAATAGAAAAGTCCGCCTATTTTGTATTTTTGGGTTGTTGCACACTTATACGTAGAAAGCCGTAAGCAATCGATTGAGATATTTTTTCTTTAATTTCAACCACGTCGTTCTGATATACGGTGCACTATCTGGCGCCGTTACGCGCGGCGGTGCTCCTTGGCCCGTGTCGGAGATATTTTTCAAAATATTTTGCATGTCCGATTTTTTTGTCACTGTCCGACAACACCAGCAACCCCCCTTTATATTTAAGACCTTAAGATATATATTTTAGGCTAATTACATTAAAGCAGAAGGTCAGCACAAACAATGAGATGTAAAAAAATGTACAAATAGAGTGGGTCTTTCACACTACTGTAGCAACAAATCGAATGATCATCAACATCCACTCGTGCGTCCCCACTTGCAAACTCCTCCTTTCTCTTCCTCTCCCACCATTCCCATATCTCACTTACTCCGTCTCTCTGTCTCTCCGTCTGTCTCTCTTTCTCTGTCTCTCTCTCTTTCTCTGTCTCTCTCTACCTCACTAGCACCAGCTTCCTAACTCTCTTCACATCCCCAGAGTGGTCCCTCCCTTCCCACCCTCAGCTTGCCATCACCCTCAAAAAACGCAGCTTCTTACCTCCCTCACCAACTGCAGCTCCCCCCTCCCTCACCATTCTCAGCCTCCCCTCTCCTTCAAAACCGCCACTTCCTGCTTCCCTTTTTATCTGCAGCTCTCTTTCTCTCGGAACGTCCCCAGAGTCGTCCCTCCAGTTCCATACTCCGCTTGCCATCTCCCTCATTAAAAGCAGCTTCTTATCTCCCTCACCAACTGTTGTCTCCCCCCTCTCTCACCATTCTCAGCTCTCTTTCTCCCTGACCATCCCCAGAGTCGTCCCTCCCTTCCCATCTTCGGCTTTAGTTCTCTCTCACCATCTCCACCATCCTGGCTCCCTCACCAACTGCAGCTTCTTGCTTCCCTCGCCATCCTCACAGTCTCAGCTCCCCGTCCTGAACTACAGCTCCATCTCACCTTAGTCAATCCCAGCTTCCCCTTTTCCACTCCATTCCCATCTTTCAACTTTTCTCCTTGCGTACCTCGTTCCATTTCTGTTCGTGTCCCTTCCTCAGTATCACCAGCGCCCCACCTTGTCTAGAAGGTCATGACCTTTTATAGCTTCGCACGTCAACCATTTCGAATAATCCAATTGCAGCACTACTTGTAGAGGGGGACGAATATTTATTTGTGGCGTTGGCGTACAGGAGGTCGTTCCAATCGTTTTGTCTTTACCAGATCTATGAGACTGTCACGTTTTCTCGAACCCGCCATTCTTCGTCCTGTTTCCCTTCCTGTGTTTGCTGACCGCGTCATTTGTCTGTGCCACCCCAAGCTTTCTGTGTAAACGTGTCTAAACTCCACTGCTGTCATACCTTCTCGCCTCGAACCGCCTTCATCGACAACGAAATTGTGTATCTTCATGGCAGTGCACCCAATTCGTGATGACTTCCGTACTGCGAAACGCAAGGGCCTTTGCAAAATGCCCCATTTGGCTACTAAAACCCCAAAGGCCTGCTCTACGTGTATTCGTAGTGACAAGTGGTAGAAATTGAACGCATCTTCTGTCTCTGTAACCTGAGAGCTTGATACAGGTGTTATGACAGTTTCAGTGAACAAATATGCTTCATCAGCGGCTATCCAAAATTCTTCGCACAAACGGCCTTCCTGGAGATATCTTCCTAAACATGAGGTCTCATGACTGAGCGAGTCATGAGTCGAACCCACGCAGGGACAGGAGTGTGTCAGAAAAAAATAATTGGAGTCCACCATAGCTTGCACACAAACGGCGTAAAACCCTTTTCTGTTGTAGTACGACGCGGGGTTTTCTTCCTCCTTTGGTTTAGTGATTTTAACTGCAAGACCATCTAGAGCCCCGACACACCCGTCCAACGGACTAAGTGTTTTTCTAGAGGTTTTGAAAGCGATTGATGATGTATAGAGATCTCCTCTTGTTTTTTGGCAGTCCAGGAAGCCGGAGGACCACATTTAGCACACTTACAGTGTCCTCAAAAATCCTGTGGATAGTAGATTTCCTCACGTGGTAGCTTGATATGAGGTCCCACATATCTGCTCCAGCTAGTAGGCGTAGGGTGATTCCGAGGCGCATATCTGGCATGACGGTTGTTCTCTTTGACCTTTGACCCATCTCAATGTTTTTCTGAATTTTACACTGAATAAGTCGCAACAATTTGGCGAAGATGGGACGAGGCATTCGGAATGCGCCGGAAACTCCTCATCGGTATAAATTGAAGTTACAGATAAGAACGTGATTTCGTCTCTATTCATGAGGTGGGATATGCGCCAGCGATATTCGGTTGAAAAAGGGTGTGAAGGGGGATATGGCATCCAGGAGTGCTGGAGATAATATGGAGGTGGAGTCGACAAAAGGTGGTGCTAGACGGGAGACGGTTTGATGCACGGATGATAGCGTGATGTTGGGGAGATCATCCCCACTTTCCGCTGGGCATTTTACTGACTCTGTTCAGCGCGTTTGAGACCGTTTTTACTGTGGTCGCTTGCTTTTGAGTTGTCTCAATCTATTTGTTGTCCAATGAAATTGCCTTTCTGTGAGGCTTACACTCCAGGAGAAAGGGCGCTTACTACCTCTTACTAAGACTGCCATGTTAATATTTGTATCAGCAGCAACCAATCAGGAGGCTCTGCGCGATTGCCACTGATGTGATATGCTGTGTTGGGACGGGCTCTCACCTCAGCACAAAAAATCGGCTCACTAACCAGCAATGTATGCAGCAATGCACTTTTTCTCGAGAAAGAGATCTCAGTAATCTCGCAACAGTGTCGGTACTGTACAGTGTGTACAGTTCAGAAAAGCAGTTAAAGACCACGTTTGTCTAGACGAAGGTTGAGAAAGATGCTATTCAAAAACGTACGCATCTAATCGTATGCATAAACTAGTGCAGTGGCTTTCCACCGCATATTCTTTAGTGCTTCTCATGATAGCTCAAAGCACGTTGGATCATTTGGAATATCTGTCAACACTTCCTACAAATTGAGCCCAGGAAGGACTTCCTGGACACATTTATCACCGTATACGTCGATCTTCACGAGCAGGTTAACAAAAGAAGCAAATTTCTGTATTGCTTCATATGTAAAAAAGCACAGCGAAAAAGGTCAACCTCGTACACAAGCTTTCTTTCTTTCTCGAAAACAAGTAACTTGTATCAGCAATACATAATAGCAAACAATACACCATCTTAATGGCATATCCGGGCCGCGTACAGACCAAGAGAGCATCGCAAGATGAAGCCAAAAAGTAACAAAAGAGCATCCCCGGGAGTGGCGTCCGATCCCCAGGCGGCATTTCGCACACATGCGATGCAAGGTAGTTGAAATATACCTGCATTTAAACGCCGCTCTTCACGATACATGCCACTAAGAATCGAACCCACGAACCCGGGGGCAGTGGTTATTATTGACCCAGCCGTCAAACCACTGCACTGAGATGCCTCTGCGCTGTTGAGAAATCGTGACTACGATTGTTATTTAAACATCCGGCTACAGGTTCCCATCAAAAGACAGCTTACTTGTCTGCTATCTACTGGTAACATTGTTCAACTAAATATCCCAGTTGCTTGCTCTAAAGAAAGACAACTAAAAAAAAAGATATAGCATTTCTTTCTAATTCCATGATGAAACTGAAAGTCGCTTTTCACAAGTGTTGCTGAAAATTTCAGAAGCAAGATGGAAGGTAAACATGCCTCTCTTGACCGACTTCAAATTAAAAGCAGGAATCACTTGGCAACTACAGTATCACTGATAAAAGTATTGACTTACGGAACAAAAACATTCTCGGCTCCTGAAACAAGCACATTATATGTCTGTATTTTCTTGTCATATCCTTCCCATGCCCCATACTCAAGACAAACGAAGTGAAGCGCAGACTTGATGGATGGTGGGGAGCCGTCTACTGTGCACGTGTATCGGTTTTAGCCGGACAAACCCACTCCAAAAAAAGCCGATGCTTGATGCAATCACAGAAGAGGAGACGTGCATCGGGAGAAGGGAAGGAAGTAGTGTTGCGTTTTTTTAGGATGAAACATCTTCGGAAAGCAAAATGAAAATATAAAGCTTTGCATGGGCTTGATTCCCTAACATATATGGACGATGCCTCATGGTAGAGCCTCAAGGGAGCTTCAAACAGAAGTTGCCCCTCAAAGACAAACATGTACGAAGCATAAAAAAACTTTGTTCTACAGAAGGTCGCCAGGAGATTGTGGTACGTGTACTGTACTTGATGATCTTCAAGTCTACGACACGAAAATAGAGGGCGTGCCATGAAGATTTTGATACCCCAGCGTAAGAGTTGGTCACCATAGCAATGGTCGGACGAATGAGGACAGAGCCATAGCATGTTTCCAGTCATTTACTGCAGTGTCATTATGTGTTCCAAATTGACAGAACTGTGGGGGCGCTTTCTTGTACATGGTTTTAGTTAGTCTGTTCGAGCCACTTCGAAATTTCTGCAATATAGTTGCATTCGATCTACACACAGAAAACTCCTATCGATGATTTGAGAATGTGCCGCGAGGTGGGCTTATAAGATGAAAGAACGACAAATTAATGGCGGCAGCCCAACGCTTACGAGGACATGGGATGGATTGCAACAGCGGATCATATTCTGACAAGAAAGCTGTGATCCTGGCTGCAAGCCTGGACCGCAGAGCCATCCAACTGATTCACCCTGAATCTGTGACCAACCCGCCGCCAATACACACGTCGCTCCTTCGTCTCTGCATCCACGTCAGTTGCAAGCGAAGTCCACGCGGACCTCTCATTCGCTGTACCCATAGTCTACAAGACCGGTCTTGACAACAACTTTCCTCATGACTGCAGAACTGCTGATCTCCCTCTCTTCAATCCCCGGCATTAGGAGATTCCATTCGACTCGATTCCCTTCAAGATTCTCAACACCACCTCGCCCACCATCCTCGTAAGATTAAAATGCCCTGCGCCTACCCTCTCTACACGGGCCCCTTCCCAGTCTCCACACGCCTCTGCACTCTTCCTCTCCACCATCCCATCCCCCTCCCCATCCCCCTCTCTATCCCCTACCACGCACGTAACCCTAACCCCAGGCCTTTCTGCTGTCACGCCCGCGCTCATCTCCCTCAGCGCCGTGAACCTCTCCGCCAGCTTGACTCTCTCCTCCCGGGATACTGTGCCGCCCTCCTTCCTATCCCACACGCCCAGAACCACTGGCAAATGGTCTCTCCTCCTGCCCCGCCTTAACCCGAGCTCAAACTCCATCGCGCGAAAGTCCAGCCTCCCCTCTTCTCTGACGTTTGCCGCCGCATCTACATACCGGTGCGCCATGCCAGTCATCAGCATCCCGTCGCCCCTGGCGATCGCCTGTCTAGCAGCAGTAGAAGCAAGCAACGGGGCCCCAGCGCACAAAAAATGCAATACGTGCCTCTTCTTCCAGGACTCATCGCGGGCATTCATAAACGCGGCCGCTAGGGGGCAGCCGTACCCGTGTGCCGCGATGATAACAGGCCGGCCCGCTTCTTCCACTTTCCGCACTAGCCGATCTGTGAAAGAAGCTTCCGACAGTATGGTGGATGTATCATGGCGCCAGTCATAGCCAACTGCACTGACATAAGCCATACCGTTCGCTCGTAGATACGTGAAAAGCGCATGCACCGGGCCGCGCGCAGGGAGCGGATGGCAGTGGCCGATATGCGAATGTGGGGAAGGAGCGCAAGTGGATGAAGGATATTCTACAGAGAGAGGGGAGAGGAAGGGGATGGTGCGTAAGATCGTGTACAGCTGAGTGTAGGTAGACGGTGTAACGGGGGCGAGGAAGAGAGGACGCGAGCGGTGGGAGAGGAGGGTGCCTTGGAAACCGGGGATGAAGATGAGGGGATGAAAGATAGGAGAAGGAGAAGACGTGGCGGATGGGGTCGGACTTGGTTGGAAGGAGGCGTAGTTGAGGAGCTGGCGAAAGGCTTGCTTTGTCAGTGCCGGGCGAGGGGGTTGGGCGGTGGAGGTGAGCACGAGGGTTGCCAAGATGGCGAGTACGAGCGCCAGTTTGGGATGCGGTGGGATCATGTTTTCGAAGCGTCCATCTCGGAGCAATGGCCGGCTTGTTTCCTGAGGATGAAGCGGGTGGATGGAATCAAAGGCGGGGGAATGCTCGCCCAGGCGGCACCCTTCATTGCGAGATGCGGGATAATGGCAATGGGGTCGCATCTGAATTCGGGAATACAGCGAGAAAAAATCAAATTATCTGGCACTTCCAGTCCGTCTGACGGAGCCCTTACAACGTCTGTCTTGTTCAAGCTCTTGCCTTGCAGGAAAGTGGCAAGAGCTTCTAGGTCCGGGAAACCGCCGGCCCGCGTGCAAGTTCCTCGCGTGGAGCACCTCGCACCTTGACCTGCGGGCCGCCTCGTCCCACACTCCTCTGTCATCGCGATGACTCAAACACAGAGCCACGCAGTTCGAGCTTATTGCCCCCTCACCTCTGCCCCCCGCGCCTCTCCATCATGCGTCACATCTCGCCTGCTCCCATCGTCTTCCTGTTCACGCTCAGTGTCTGCGCTGAGGCTCTCCAGAACTCCGCCAATCCATCGGCCATAGCCTTCGCGACTCTCCTCTGCGACGATGAGACTCTTCCGGCAATCGAAGCGCTGGGCAACTCCCTCCGCATCGCCCACCACAAGGAGCCCCTCCTCGTTATCATCCCCCCGTCTGTCTCGGCCCCTTCCCTGAAACGCTTGAAATCCATGAAAAACGCGCGCGCCGTCGAGACCGAAAGCCTGCGGTATCCGTTCAACTCGACAACGGATCGCATGAGTATTAACAAGCCGTGTCGGTTTTTGAAACTGCAGCTCTGGGGTCTGTCAGAGTGGTCGAAGATCGTATTCTTAGACGCCGACACCATTGTGCGCCGCAATGTCGCAGAGCTTTTTGACTACCCCGGTTTCTCCGCCGTCAAGGACCCCGTCGGCATGAACTACAACACGGGAGTCATGGTTATCGAGCCGAGCAGCTACGTGCATAGTCTTATCGTCCAAAACTACGCGCATGCGGGAAGCTACAATATTGGCGATCAAGGTGCTTTGAACGCGCTTGTCAGCTTCGATGCATGGACTCCACTGCCAACGCAGTACAACACGTTCCACACCGCGTCCGGGGATGCGTTCAAAGGCGCCAAGATTATACACTATTCGGGTGATGCGAAACCGTGGAACTTCTGGCAAGCCAAGGGGCGGGGGCATATTCCGATTAGGGCGATGGTTGAATGGTGCAAAATGGCGAAGGATGTGCCAACGGCGGCATGCCATATGAGGGGGCCAGTGCATGAAGGAGGATGGGACGGCTCTGTGAACCACTATTATGATTCTGAGGGGGAGGACGGCGGCGTATCCGTGCTGCTGTCCACCTATGATAGGAAGAGCTGGCGAGAGTTGTCGGTTTGGTATGCGAAATTGGATTTTGTCAAGGAGGTTTATGTCGTGTGGCAAAACGCGAAAAAGGCCCACGAGAAGGCGCCGCACAAGAAAGTCATGTTTTTGTTTCCGAAGGATGACTCATTGAACAATCGGTATTTGTCGTCACAACTGTCATCAAATTGCGTCTACATTTGCGATGATGATATCTTTTTGCCAGAGCCTGCGTTTCGAATGGCGTTTGAAGTGTGGAAGCAGAACCCGTCGAGACTGGTCGGCTTTTATCCTAGAGTATGGCATCCCACCCCCGGGACCTATTCCACAGACGTATCCCCAGGGTATAACATTGTCCTAACGAAGGGGATGTTTTCCCATCGGTCCATTCTCATGGCATACAATTTGTTTCTACCAAAGCGACTTACGAAAATTGTAGACGAGAATTTGAACTGCGAGGATATTCTATTCAACATGCTTGCCGTTGGAATGACCGGTTTGCCCCCGCTGGCTGTTTTGTCCAACGAGACAATTTATGACATCGGCAAGGGTACAGGTATTTCGGGGAAGAAGGATTCGGCGCATCTCAACGTGAGGGACTATTGCGTGCAGCAGTTTTCAAAGCTTGGGATGTCCGATTCGGGACTGGTATCGGAGGGGTCTGTGCTTCCGATGGGCATGAAGAACCATGTCATTGGCGCCGCGTACGATACATAGGGTGGCGTGGGAGTGTGTGCCGGAAGCGCCCTTGAACCGTAGAAGGATTTTCTCGTAAACATAGTTTTGCTTGTACACTCGTTTGATGGTGTCCCCTAGTTGGGGATGCATGTCTGTGTCAAATCACGATATACTGATAAGCAGATTGCGCGCCACGACGGGAGTTTGATCAGTCTTTGTCTCTGAAACTTGTCTGAACGAACCGTTTCAGAAATTAGAGACAGGAGAAGGATAGTCTTGGTCCGAGCATGGGGATTGGCCGGGTAGACATTGCATTGTGGAATTGATAAGCACCCGTATTGAACACATTTCACTATTTGGAGGGTTCACTGAAGTTCAGCGATGGATTATACCGCTTCGTGCCGTACCGGGATGATCGGCAATTAGTAACTACAATCTATTGACGTGAACAAAAGTTTTGAGTGAGGATGAGCCACTTCAAATTACACCTGTTCGGGCTATTTTCCTTGTTGCGATACCGGCTGTGGTGGATGATCATGAGTAAAATCGAACTCCTTTTGCATGAGCACTTCAACACTCAAGTGGATGCGGACTGCCTTCTTCATCCCCGTGGTATCGACATCCGAACGGGACGCTCCCCCTCAAGGCGAGCCATCCATCGGAACATCGTATTGGGCCGTGTCCCCTATTAGTCCTCTGACTCCAAAACGTCCTGCAGCTGACCGTATTTTAGCAATATAATCTTCCAGTACATCCTCGACGCCTCCTCGGACAATACATGTCCCTCAAACCAGTTGACCCATTGTATGACATGCACCGATTTTCAAGCAGATCGCGAATCTCGAGCACTGCGAAATATTTCGACCAAGCCACCCAAATGCGTGTCGACATAGATATAGTGGTAGAACGGCTTGCGACGCGGCTCATTACACATGTGCCAATTCGATGGTTAGAAGAATGTGACTAAGCCGCTTGTGAGTATATTTCTCCTACTTCTTCTCGGTCCCCTGCCAATATCGATTACGAAACGAAAGCATACTTGCTCCTCGCACTTCATTGGTTCCACGATGCCAGCCCCGAACGATTGCTCAGCTTACTCTACTATAGCTCCCCTGTCCAATTTCACCCATCTTGTAATGAAGGGCATCAATAAGATAAGGATATTTTTTCAACAGGGAAGCCATACACATGTGAGGAACAGAGAGCCAGTTATCGCCATAGTATTTTTGCAACAAGCTAGCGCTTCCAATGACTACCAACTTCAGAAAACGCTTGAGCTAAGAGGTACTGTTCGTTGGTGTCCACATGTATTCACCGTTTGAGCCGTATCCGATAGGATCGGGCACTGGAATATTCAAATACCACTCCCTGCTCCGAAACGAGAATACGGAAATCTCCCGAATTTCTCTCTACTGCGAGCCCGAGTCTTCGAAGGCCTCTTGGAGCTCGGGGGTGCTCACAGTGTCATGTATTCATGAAAGCCGAGCGAGGGAGCTACTAAACCGGGCAGGTGCTGCGCAGAGCGTGGGGATGTTGCTGGAGGGGTCTGGGTTATAGACGGAGTGAGCACAGGGGAGGTGAAATGTTTGCGGATATAAAAGTGGAAAGATAGCGAATGCGGAGAATGAAATGTTAGAGTAGGATGACGGTGAACTGGACGACGTAGATTAGGCGGAAAATTGGTGCGGTTTGGGGCGTTGGCAATGACGTGTTGGAAACATGTTGGTTAATGTTCGGTGAAGCAAATGAATGTAAATCTGGTAAAGGAGATATGTTCATGTAAGTGTGGTGAGAAGTCATTGTTGTGCTTGTGTTCGGAATAGATATGTTCAATGAGGTGGGAAACCTTCGAATGGGAGAAATGCGAAGAAAGTTGCGGAGCAATCACAGGGGAAGCCCTGATAAGTTTGGCTACACAAGGGCAGTGTTGTTTGGTATGAGACACTGAGAGGTCCGCACTGTGGTGGTGGCCCGGTCAAAAGACTAGAAACAGAAAAAGTCGGTAATGACAAAAACTGCTCTTGCAACTTCCCAGTCTCACCTCCAATACAAGACTCGCCCATCAAACAAAGCTATTATTCTTGAGGCCTTTGACATAAAGCGAGTCCTATCTGTGCATCGCAAATGAGTCCAATGAAGTCCTTGGCTATAGCCTTCTACGTATTCGCTTTGAGCAAAAAGAGCAGCCGTCTTCAAGTGGTCGACATATTTTTCAGGCTCTCCTCCCATCCCCCTTCGGTTGTTTTCTCAGAGCATTGAATTTGGTGCCATGACGCCAGCAAGTCCCACGCCGCTGAGCCTCCGGCTGCAGTTTGTAGCCTTTCTATTTCCGAACCCTTTTCCCGCAATGTCAAATCCCTCTTCCTGCGCCCGCATCTACGCCTGCTTTTGGCCTTTGCACTCGGTCTCGTTACCCTCGTCGCCTTCATTCTATTCAGTCAGAGCCCCGACAACGGCTTTCCCCCCCAGCTTCCTCGTCATCGGCATGACAGCGGCTACACCACTTCCCTCATCAATACTTGCCGCCACTTTACTTATGGCGATTCCGGACGCACTTTTGCGGTTCGTGTCGAAGGCGTCGGTGCCTCTTTCGTCTCATGGACCACAAATTCTTCGCTCGACTACAGTGCCCTCACACTTGGCACTCACGAGGCCGTCCGCATCATGTCCAAGCTTCTGCGCCCCGCCACGCTCTTAGGCGTAGGAGCAAATATCGGCAAGGTCACGATGCCCGTCCTTGCTATGAGCAAAATGCACTCAGTCGTTGCAGTCGAGCCAGTGGCAAAAAACATAGACGTGCTTTGTATGACAGCACATTTGAACGGGTGGTTGGGAAATGCTGGTTTTCATTGGTCAAGGCGGCACTGTCAGACAGGACACAGAACCTCGAGATTTTCGTTCCACCCGCGCGAAAGGATGACGCGGCTCTCAGTTCTGAACCAGTCACGAAAGATGTCGGTGTGGGAAAGGAGGTTGATTTAGTGCACATGTTCGCAGGGGATGACATACTGGCTGTTAACGGCTTGAAACCGGACGTCATTAGGATCGGCACACATGGCCATGAACTGCATGTTTTAAGGGGACTCAAGAAGTATTTGCGTGGGGCACCGCCTGGAGCGGTGGTTGTTATGACGCAAAGCGACCCGAAGCTGATGGAGGTGTCCGGGGTGGAGCCTGCGGATGTCTACAGACTGATGGCGCGGGAACTGAAATACTCTCCATACTGCAAGGCGCAAGTGAAAGTGGACAACGCTGGGCGACTTGAGATCGATGGTGAACAACTGACAAAGGATATCTGCTCAGCGAATGTCGAGATATTTTCTACTTCAAGCATCGGCTCCATAGGGGGATCAACGCATGACACAGAGGATGGCGGAGAGAGCAGTACAGTAGTGCAGTTACGTGTACTCGTAGTGTACCCTTCGAAGGGTACAGTAACAGTACAAGCGAAGGATTGGTGCACGAGGCGTTGTACAGTGAGGGGCGTGAGGCATAATGATTAAAAAGTAGGGTGGCAGAGTGCGGCTTCGATCCTCGCAGGAGATGAATACGTAGGCAGTGTGTCGGCGGCGGGGGTAACTTGTCCCTATTACTCGCCGGGGGGAAGAGACCGAGGGTTGGGGGCGGGGAGGGGGAATCAACGGACCGTATTGTTAGTTTTATACAGTACTGTATTCATGGTCATGGTCGGAGGCCGAACGTGTAAATACTGTATTGTTCGGCGAGGAGGGGGGGAACTTGAGTGAAGACGCAGGAAGTTGCGCGATTGGTGAGCTGGGGGGGAAAGGATCCGCAACGCCCGCGACGCACGGGGCGGCAGGTGGTTATGGATGGCGAAGATATGGGTAAGGTGAGAGAATGATAGGGGGTGGTGGATGATCTCGCGAGATTAAAAATTACTGGGGTGCCATACAGAACGGTACAGAAGAATCCCAAGAGGTTTTACAGATTGAGTTGAGGCGGGGAAGCGACAGGACGGGAGGTTGCCAGCCTGAGAGGGGGCGGAACTGTGGAAAGATTGAACACGTGGGGACTCTGAGAGGCCACGGCGGGGGGGGGGTTGTTTTGTTTTCCTTGGTGGCGGGCGCAAATGCGTGGTGGGCGGACGCGAGCGGCGCGTGTGTGTGACGCGGGCGGCACAGCGTGCGGCGCACTCGAGACCCCTGATTTGCATCTCGATTCGCAGCATTCCGCCCACGCTCCAATCATCGACCGCCAGGTCGCGCTCACTGCACTGCGTCTGCCGCCGCAGCCGCCGTGGCCGTCTACTTCTTCCCTTATTTCCTACCGTGAGCCCGAAGTAGATTTTTTTCTCCCTTTCTCCCCCCTCTTGCCTCCCTTCAAGAGCCCACTTCACTACACGTACCACTTCCACCGCCTGCCCAGCACCCCTCCCTCCTAACCCAAACTCTTCCGCCTTCCCTTCCGCCATCCCTTCCGCCATCCCTTTCTCTCTTCTCCCGCTCCCTCTTCCGCCCTCTCTCCCGTCCGCCCTCTCTCCCGTCTGCCCTCTCTCCCGTCTGCCCTCTCTCCCGTCCACCCTCTCTCCCGCCTTCCCCTCTTCCCTCCTCTCTACCCCGTCCACCCACCATCACTGTATAGACCTCTCCTTTTGCCGTCATCTCTTCCACAATCCCTTACCCAACTCCGCGCCCCTGTCCTCCTGCATACACCCCCTCCCTCCTTTGTCTTCTCTCCGCGGATCTTTGTTCCACTTTGTGTCATGTCCGGATCATCCTCCTCCCGTAAACCCCCGGCCGCTCTCCAAAAATCTTGCTCTTCCGAGGGCTGCGGCAAGTGCAAGAGCTTGCATCATCATCGTGAAACCATTCTTGACATTGCGCTAATGCCCAACTTCAACTCGGGGCCAGAGGCTGCCGAGTATCACCGTGTCCGAGGCTGCAAAGCCGGCGGGCCATGTTCTGTTATCCGACATTGCGTCCACACAAAAAGCGTCAAGTGGTGGAACGTCGTCATAGGAGTTTCTCTTTCCCTCCTACATCTCGCCGCGGTGTAGGACTGGTTTTCGTCAAATATCACGCTTTCGCATGGCCTTTCATTTTCCGCTTTTGCACAAACAACATACATAGCGGTCTTATCCTGCTCGCTCGCTCCCCTGTTCTCAGCGCTGCGTCACGTAGCCCAGTCGTCTTGTAGTCTAACGACTTCTGGATTTGTTGAATAGGATACTGCATCCTCCAGTAAAAGAAAGACAAGAACGATTGGAATCAGACTGTCTTGGATTACCATTCACCCTACTCGCAACCCAGTCTGATTTCTACCCTGACATGAGTATTCCCTTAACTATATTCCACTCACATCGTGCTTGCGTCCACGTCAAAAAATACGACCGCCGTTCTGTGGCTTTCTCAATGCGCAAATCTTGGCTACACGCGTTTCCCGTCATTGCTCTCCCTGCGCTCTTTGTCGAGTCCTGCTCAATTTCGCGCAAGTCTTAATTTTCTGCTCTGCCACGCCGACTTTGTCCTGCGGGGTCGATTCTTCCTTCAATGTGTCGTAAGGTACCTTAA
The DNA here is from genome assembly GCF_000350225.1 of Chondrus crispus. Lineage (NCBI taxonomy): Eukaryota > Rhodophyta > Florideophyceae > Gigartinales > Gigartinaceae > Chondrus > Chondrus crispus. The sequence goes on along the minus strand of NW_005179125.1, from coordinate 73,986 downwards.
ATGGCATATCATACTGGCTTTCCAATACAGTATACTATGTGCAATACTTTGACCTCGAACTTTTGTGATAAGCGATGATAAATATGCATTTGCATACTGTAGTCGTTGCTTTCCGGAAGGTGTTGAATCAATGCAACCGCCGGTATGACAAAACGCAATCTCCACACAAGGCAGTTTTCGTTCGGTCTCCCTATTACGTGAACCTTCAACCCACAGAGCGAAGCGTACATATCAAAAAAGTTTCTATCTATCAAGACAAGAGATTGCACTCTTCTTCCATGTTCCTAGAACAATAGTCGTCTGCCGTTCACGTGTGTTGTGAAAACGTAACTGGCTGGCATCCGTTTACATGCGCATATTTATGTTCCGTTCTTGTATCCAGTCGATACTCTTGTCAACTTAAATATGAAAGTCTAGTACTGCGCTGGATGAGTAAAAGGACTGTGCGGTTCTTTTCTAGGGATGGTGTAGAGAGATTGTTGAGATGCGCTCGCTAAGCAAGGTATGACGGGATTAGATAATATTTGATTCCCTGGCACCAAAATTATCGCAAAGCCTCAAGCATCAGTTCTCCAGTGATTATAATATTATCCCTCGAGAGAAAAGATACGGATTATTCGTGTGCACTCCAAAATTGCCCTATTTTTATTAACCGATGACTAGAATCATGAGCAACAGAACAGTGCAAATTGCTTTTGTTCGCAAAGCACGTTTTCGCGATGCCTTCTTTTTGGATGTTTCTTGGATGACCATCTGGAAATACGGAAATCTAGTCTGGTCAATTCTTTACAGGTGAAGTCAATTACTGCTTGTAAAGAATCGGCCATAGCAGAAGTAGACGGCAGGATGCATACATGGCCCAGGAACATATCCGTGATTTCCATTAATCTAGTCTCCATACACGAGTACAGTAAGCAAGAAAAGTTGCTTCCTTTTGTCTTCGGATCGTCAAGGCACTAATGTTTGACGTGCTGAAGCGCAGTGCAAGCCCCTATTTCATGCCTACCAATGCACTATATGTGTGGGTTGTCCACCGGCCTTGAGTGCGGAATATTCGCACGAGGGCGTGGTGGACAACGTGCTTGTCAACAGGGAGTGCGACAGCAATAAAGCATCAAAAAACTGCCTGGCACGGAATGCACTACATTCCATGCGAAGCAGTGCATTCAGTGCAGTGCAATAGCACCATATTGCACCCAACCCAGTGCAATACCGCGATATTGCACCGGGCGGAGTGCATATCAGTCATATCACGGCGCATCCATATCGCACTCCCGGTTGACAATTCTAGCCTTAATACCAACTCTCACTGCTCCCAGACTGGATTTGTGATCCGAAGCGGAGCATGTTATGCAACATGAGCAACAGAGTGCGTTGTCAGGGTGAAGAGCATTAAATACCCGATCCATAAGATCAGACGTGCAAGAAGTATTTGTAAATGATTCTCAGTTAAACATGCAGGCGCATGGCGCCTTTCTACCTCACGTGAACGAAGCCAGAGTATCGAAGTGATAGAAAGCCTCACAGGAGCCACTGTTCAACATCTTCGTTTCGCACCTTGGTGTGATACCTCCGAACTGTCGGTCTTTCAATTGATGATGAAGAGCCGATACTGGTTTATTGAGGCCGGAGCCGCCGGTCCTTAAGTCTCAAACTACAGCCTGCAGAGGTCTACGGTAGAAAACAGTCTGTCCTAGAGAGGCTCAATCATAAACCGATTACGGGAACGCATATGCTACACGACCGACAAACGGACGAGAAACCGCAAGCAGCGGTTACTTTGGGCCATACATGTTCAGGACGAAAATGGACATACTGAGTTATCACCTGAGTTTCCTACTGGTGTGAATAGATTTGGTGTTTATGGCTGCTCCGCTCTCTTTCGCAGGCATTTCCGTGAAGCTGGGAGCAACATTTCTCTTCAGAAGAAACTCATTTCGGTTTTGACCAAGCTCCAGGACGACAAAAGGCCACGTTTAGAAAAGAAAAAAAAGCCAGTTCGTTTTTTGCATGAAGCACTGACCTTGAGTAACGGCATGTGAAACAAGATCGCTTGTCGTCTACCAAAACCACTTGTTTGTGCAAAAACACCAAATGTGTAGAACACAAAATGGTAACTTTTCTTGGGCTATTTTACGGTAAAGCTCCACTCCTATTTTAAGTTGGTACCTGCATTAGTAGCAAAAGATCTTGTGAGCTTTCAGTTATGCTGAAATGTCAACGACGTATTCTATCTGGGCAGAAGCAGCAGAGCGCGCCAGACATTAAATTGCATGCAGTACGGCAACCACTTGATCAGTACTTAGTACGCAATCGACCCTTTCCTCAAGCTGTAGGAGTGAGGCATCATTTTTCTAATACATAAATAAAAGGGCTCGGTTTACCAGTGAGACTATCAGGATAGTGTGACCACTCTAGACAATGACTCAATGAACATGTTGAGCAAGAAGTCAGAAAGTACATAGCATTCTAGAAAGAGGAGTATTTTATGAAGAAGCCAGTCGGTCTTTTTCTGCATGCTCGCATTCCTGATCGGAACTAATTCGGCTGTTTGACGCAATCGAGGGACTACCGCGCACAACGAATACACGACAAATTCATGGCCAAGAAGAGACGAAGAAATTTTTGTATCATGGTAGATGCCGCTGATAGTGGTGTTTTTTTTTCCGTGAGCGTTGCGTGCTTTTATAAGATAAGCACAATTGCAAATCCCTTGCGTGATTAATTTGTGACTCTGGCTTAGAAAGAGCGAGGGAGAGAGTGTGATAAGTCATGCTCCAGCAATCCGTAAGACGGCGGAATTATCAATTTGGTGTATGAATCAAACGAAGACAATGGTGGTGCAAACCTGCCCCCTGCATCTTAGCATACTTTCTATACCATATGGTATTTTCGTTCCCATGAAAAAAAGCTTTGGGTGTGGCTGCCTACATGAAGGCTTCCCGTGAGTGAGAAATTTGCAATAGCGACCGAATCAGACAAATATTGCGTAGGCAACGACTCGACTCGCCCTGATCAAGGGTGTTATTCTGCGGTGTAACTGTTGCTCATACTTTATATAGCATGCAATGACTTAATGATCACAAGAGTGTGACAGGCGAGAAATTGTTTCATGTATGGAACGTCTCTGTCTTGTCCTTTTGTTTGGAAAGAAGAGTGGCTTTCTTTCGAGGTACAGTAACGGGAATCGTGTATAACTGTCGAATTACACAGTTTTGCCCGTCTATCAGAAGGCGTTCGAGGACTCAAACTTTCTGCTGAAAGGAATTATCGAGGTGTGAAACCATGATGGTCAGGTACAGGTACAGCACAGGACGGTTCCTGTGCTGTACCTGTACCTGATGTGCTGAGAGTCCAACGTTTTCAACGTTAGAAAGTAATGCTAAATTGAATGTGCTCTTATCAAAGTCTGTGCCACTTCTATTGTTTTTTTTAAAATAAAAACTGGGAGTTTTGGCAAGTCTCAATTATACGGTAACGGTACCACTTTCAGCCCCAAGCTATCTTAATGGTTCTCTCTCGAGTATCTATCGGACCGTTAGTCCTCATACGAGGACAAAAGTTATTTTGATTTTTCTAGACAATGCAACTCGCGATTGCATTTCTTTTTTTGCAACCAGAAGGCTGTCACTACAGGTAAAGGACTTACTTGTCGATTCTAGCGATAATCAACTCATTTGTGCAAAAAAAGGTATTAAAAAGAAAAATTCGACTTACAGTAGGCATTTTTCTTCAAGGTAGTTTTATAACAGCAGCATAGAAACAATGCGTTGAGTGCTTTCTATTCGGTTCTAACTTCTGAAAAAATTAAATGAGTCAACCCACCAAAGAAAAATAGAAACCGTGCACATCAAAGTTGAAAAAAATATAATTCGCAGATTTTTATGGTATGATTACGCTTGGTCGGATAGAAACTATAGATCTATAGATCTACTGTGCTACTGCACTGGGCCGATTTGCATCCGTTTTTCTGCGAAGTTAAGGGACGAACATTTGACGGCTTCTCATGTAGTTGGCTTGTTTGTGTGTTTTTTTTGGCAGGTCTTCACTGTTCTGGGTGCCACGGCTTTGACTACTCAAAACACAGCACTTACTGTTTTCATGCAGCAGAAAATCTCTGGTTTGAGTCACTCAGTTACCTCCTATTCTGCCGCACCACTCCATAAAAAATTACATTATTTCTCATGCTTGGGCTCATCACTTTGGGCAGTGTCTTTTGAGAGGGTTTAGCTGATTCAGTTTCTATCGTATAGAAAAGTATGCTCTTCTCTCAAAATGTTCTTTATGTAGAGAAAAAGAGAGAGAGTCGTTTTCGTTGTTCAATGTAGTCGCACCCTCTTTAATTATAGCTGATATGCTGATGTGTAGACTGCCATTATCGTTTGCTTCGCAATGAATTTTATATGGCATACGTAAACAAGCGTCCATTTACCTCTCATGATTCAGATTGGCTTAATATCACTGGCATTGTTTTCTCTTCGCATACTGTCACTTTTCTTTATTGAGAAAAGAACAGTGGAAAAGAGAGCTACATTGGCATTACTTTCCACCTTATGCGTGACTGCTAATATCAGGGTTGTTTGTTCTAGCTTTTTCTTTGTAACATACATCGACGTTTTGCAGCGTATACTCACCGATACCCAAAATCGTATTCTCTTCAAGATCTAAAATTTGTTGTTCGAAGAAAAATGCTCGCTCGATGAACCTCTGTTTTTGCTTAAATACAGAATACAAAAGAGACTCTAGGGTGCTTGGCGCAGTGAAGGGCTTTTGTGCTTCGCGCAAGCTATAAAGGTCTATCGCTCAACAAGGTATTCTGCATTACAATATTTATGCTGTCCAGCACAGTCGCTTTCTTGAACACCCAAACTGTTGATGTAATAAAAAGGTTCTCAAACTTCTCAGAGTTTTACAACGTGGCACCCAAGTATGGATGCCCTCATGTCACCCACACTCAACTATTAATTGCGAGATTTTTTGTCCTACGTACAGTACCAAGGGTACAGTACAGTGTGTCTGTGTACTGGAGTATCCCGACTCAGGAATGTGACAGACTCCAACTGGGTTTTTTTGTGGAGGTACAGTGAACAGGTTATTCACATCCGGAGACCGTATCATAACGGTGTCACGGTGACCTGCATTTCTCAAATGTCTGTGCTTTACTTAAAAAATGTATTTATCGTCGTCTGCACTGTGCAATTCCCCTTCTTGGTACGAAAACCATACTTTCCGTTGATGATGCGGGACATGACAGCTTGAGCAGGAGGTTTGGAAAGGGAAAACTGTACTGAGGCCCACTTCGCAAGGGCGCTTTGTGACGTCTGCTCCTTGCTCTTTTTGCGCCGTTGGAACTCTGCACATATTTGTTGCTTTTGGGCGAGGTTAAGCTCAGAGCGCTTCATCGACGATTGTTGTTCACGGGGGCAGATGGCTACGGTGCTGACAACACGCAATGTTTGCGATCAGAGGAGATTTATCGGGGGAGGACCAACAGGAGCTAGAAAGATGTTTTTGTCGAGAATGATGATAATTGCGAAGCCTCAGACGGGGATTGGAATTTATTGAGCAGATTGTGAACGGATCGATCAAGAATGAACGGTTATGGGGTAATTTGTGCCTTGGCCGCTCAAAAGTAACCATAAAATACGTTTTAAGTAGGAGGGGTCTGTATGATATGCTTATTTCACATTGAACCCAATACCCAATTGAGGAATATTCCACAGACATTGCTTTTTGGTAAAAATTTGTAAGCTACGGAGTACGTCGCTCGACTTTTTATCCGTTTACGGAGGATATCCATATGGAGAGGGATCCTTATCGGGAGGGTTCACTGTATGGCATTGTAGTTCTTTTGGTTATACTGTATCTGTGTGTACCATCTGCTACCGTAGCTAGGGCATGGTTTCCGCCCGAAGAAGTTGAAAATCCTTTTTTTCTGCCCATGTGGGTGATGCATTTGACAACATCACATATGCTTGACTATCTTGATGCGAGCGACTGAGATTGGAAGACAAAGCCATGTCTCATTCAACAATCGTTTTCTCACTTACTCAAATAATGGCTCTACACCACCATTCTATGATGTTCTGCCCGTGTCTGTCGCTCGGTTCCAACTTGAGATGATTCGAAGTCTTCAAAACTGTTGTGATCACCTCATTAAATGAGGTTAAGCAATGTACAGGGGGAACCGTAGGCAGTCACATTCTGCACAAATTGCCCTTTTTATATATGGCTGGAGAAAAAGGAAATAATCACTCTTGATTTGAGGGAGAGGACCTTTGTAGACTGGCTGCCTCTCTCAAGATTGCGGCACTACCGGGAGCTACCCCGTGTGGAATCTAGTGAGGACTCTTCCCTCTACAAAGTTGCACTTGCTCAAGATCGAGTGGCCCCACTCCAGGTCGAGCGATGGGGTGAGCTCATGCTATGTCTGAAGAGATTGCATAGATGGAATCGAGAAAATGTACTGTACCTTCTTTGGGAAGCGGTTATCGCGTTACAGTACACTGTCATGCACGTGTCGGCTCAGCACAGAAAACCACTAATTTTAAGGGCGAATTCTCGCTGAGTCGGACGCAAAAGATCAACCTTGAAGTCGGCAGGCACATTTTCCATGTGGTTCCTTTGAACCACTACATACCCTCGCGTGGATGTATTTGGACACCTCAATAACATCGACATCTTGGTGACTAGAGAGTGTGGCGGTGGGCTTACAATGTCTGCCCCCGGAACTTTGATGAAAGTATGGATAAACGGTCAACTCTCGGCACCTGCACAAGACATTGATCTTCTTGTAACGTATCTCCATTGAATAAACAGGGCTGAGCGAAATAATTCGTTCCTAATGTTTGGGGTACGCTCTGCACCCCTCGTTGTGTAGGCCCACTCAATCCATATTCCGGGGAACCAGTTTATTGATTACTGATTAAAGCCGGAATTAATTAGGGTCAGTCTGTCGGGGTAGTTTTGGGCAACTCCCCAATCCTTCTATGAGGAGCTGATAGTCATCAATACTTTGACTAAAGGAGTGTATTCCAGTCTTCCAACTTGTCTCGACACACGTACGGTATGTCAATAGTTTTGGGTGCTGTGCCAAACTTCATGCACAATTATTGGAATACCATCATTTTTTGAGTTTTGCATGCTGTGCAGTTCGTTGTCACGCTCTCGTGATTACCCCCGCAACAAAATATCAGAAAAATGTTCGTTCGTAGTGTTCAAATGGACAGCAGCTGTGGTTGAAGCCAACAAAGTAAAGGCCGACCTTAAAGTCCAAGTCCAATACAGTGCATTGCATTGCGTGCCATGAATTGGGGTAAAGTACCACTGTTTCCGAGAAGAAAGCAACGCCCGCCACATTTTCCATTGCGCCACTACGGGGTCCAGTATACACCCCTGTATGGTGGCACTCCTGTTGTGGTGTCATCCGGAACGATCGCGCTGGAATTCTCCGTTATTCGCGAGACTTTGACTAAAGGACGCAGAGGTGGATCGCCGTGCTTTTTGAGAGCCTACCATCCTAATTTGAGAAAAGCGGAAGTTCACGTTTCAAAGTTCTGAGGTTCTAAGCAGGTACAGTACCTACAGTTCGCTATACAATAATGTACACTACATGTTTCGGTGCAAAAGGGGATCGATGAAATCTTGACCCTCACGCGACTGCATCAAACAGGGTGGGGAGCGTATGTATTTTGCCATGCTTGATGCAGCTTTGTGAGAACTATGATTTCCTTGGGTAAGTACGTAGGCGCTCCTTGACATCTACTCACAGAGGTCCCGCAATGGAAATCTTCATATCCCGAAAGTTGGTATGAATCGGAGGTCTCTGTGCAATTAGTGACGCTTTCGTCAAAGATTACTTTGCCATGAATTTTAACGTGTCCAAATCTGTCACGGTGTTCGCTTCAGACGTCTGCTAGGGGGTTGTCTCCGTCCTTCTAGCCCGCCAAGAACGAAACTTGCCAGGAGGCACATACGGTACTTCTCGTGTCTCTGGAAACTTTCTCCGTCAAAACACGGTGAATGACATTCCTTCCATGACTTTTTGTGCAAACTTCGATACGCAGTTTCTCTCGTCAATTGACTAATTATTCAGACGAAAGAATGTATACTTTCGAAAAAACGTTTGTCCGCAACGGGGGTTGTGATATATAGTTTTAATAAGGTCAGCCCCTTGAGACCACAGATGGTGAATCTCGACACTGGGGAAAGTGTATCAGCAACCCGATCATCGATCCGTTAAGCTTGGCAGGCATGTTACCCATTTGCGAGATGAGGGCTCTCGCTCTTTTGCTAACTGACATTGAACCTGCTCGGAACGTGATGACAGCTGTTCTTCCGGAGAGGCGCTGCAGAAATATAAGCAGAAGAGATTGTGATGCGCGGCCAGTGGGAGTTGTCACACTTTCTCGGTATGATTGACCACTTGGTGTTGATTTCGCAAATGTATACGACTATAGATACCATTCTGCGTATGCAAAGTTTCGATCGTGGTGCTGCAGCGGAGACAGTCTCACATCGATGCCGTGAGATAGCTGGAGACCGCCCTACTGTTGCTTCCTTGGACCCTCTGCCCAGTAAAAGTAAAACCGGTCATTCTATTTAAGATAACACATCTTCCTGACCTCTGTAGTGTGGAGAGTGCAGTGGCATAGAGGCTGTGGAGCGGTCCATCTTCCATCCACTCTGTTTATCTGGTCACGTTTCGAGACACTTGCTATTTTCCGAAAGGCGTCATAAAAAACTCTCAAGCGGGAGTTCTGGGAAAGGGATTTCAGCTTGAACACGACGCATTGCGCTTATACATTTCTTTCGAAAGAACCATCGTATCAAAGTAAAAGTGATGATCTCTGTCTTCGTTTTATAAAAAATTGCTTTATAAAAATTTATGAAATGATCTTTGCTTCAGCAAGTTAAACTGCTTTGAGGAGGCGGCCAAATAAATTCATATTCTTATTGGTGAAAAAAGCGATTTTCGAGAAGCACAGTGACCCCCAACTTGTCTGTTGCTTATAATCGGTCTTCGGTCACGGTGCACTACGGCGAGTGGCCAGAGCAACTTCGGCGAGTGTCTTCCAGTAAGTGAATGGGAATGCCAACTACAGCTTACGTCATGAAACCAAGCCGCTATCCATAAACTTTTGCACGCAGTGCGTATCAAAGTGCTAGTCGCTTTCTGTCCTGGTTGTGGATACGACCGCGATTATCCTGGTCGCGTTCTGTCCTTCCTTTCGATATAAATAAAACTGGCGCTTCATAAACGATACTGATATATTTTCAGGGTATATAAAGATTGTCCGCAAAGTCTCGAAAACGCGTGTCCTGGCGTCGAGTTTACTCGGATTTTCTAAACGCAAAATTTTCAAACAACGCGTTTGGCAAAACTCACAGCATACCGAAAACTGGGGGCATGTGAGTTTTCCACGAGTTTCACATCCGCCTGATCACAGCAGTGCCGAATCGACCCGTCTTGAAGGAAAACGAAATGGGTCTTCCGTTCTTTTCATCACCACAAACGAGTCTCAGACTGCACGGGTCGTATCAATATGTGTCATGAACGCCCCTAACGCTTCATCTGCGCAGAGTCCATCAATGGATCAAAGCGTGACAGGATCTGCCACAGATGCCGCGGAAGCAACCGCGAAAGATAGACATGTAGAAGCTTCTGAAAAGCGGTCCTCTCCAAACGGCCCCCCTCAGCCTGTCAAGAAGACAAAACACATCGCCCTTTCGACTGAGAACCTTTCTATCCTTGTGGCGAGCTACAATATTCGCTTTAGCGAGTATTCGCGCAGGTGCACGTGATCCGTCGGGCGGCATATCGATGTACCAGACTTACGTTTGTTGCGGGCAGGTACCTTGCTGGAGGTCAGTCCGCAAAACTCGTGGTGGAAATTTTCAATCTCGGGTGTACTTTACGTCCAGCGAGTTTGTGGGCGAATGGAAAAAAACAGCGCGTTATTTTACGGACAACCTTATAATAATAATAATATATAGTAATAGAGTAAGTCACCCTGGTCGTGAACCTCAACCGATTCAGAAAGGAAACATACTCTCGTGTCAAAAGCGTGAACGGCAAAGGCTAAAAGAAAGCTTTCACGCCAACCCGCGACCAGCTTGGAAATAAACTCCCGTTCCGGTGCTGTAGGAATGACTTAACTTTAGAACACATTTGAAGTCTTTCTCAAAAGTATGGCAGCGTGATGGCGATTGCTTAGCCCAAACAACCCATCAAAGTCATCGCTGCATTGCATTATGATGCGACTTAGAGTAACCATTGTAAAAAATATGAATAAGCCCTATTTTCGAAACACCTCGTAAGCCAAAAGTTGTTTTCGTTTAAATTGCACATCGCTGAGCTAGGTCCGAAATATGAGCCATGTGCGACGCATTCAAGTTAATCTTTTCTTCATGTCCATGGATTCTAACAGTGGGTATTTATTATGTTCTGTTTCAGAAGATTGAAAGCACTGCCTGTTGACAAGACTTCACCAAGTTATAAAATTGCTTACAGAGAGATCTTACGCAGTATACCATGATCTCCGTAATTCAAATAGAACTCACATGAGGGGGCTCTCGATAGACCCACAAAGATATTAAAGCAGATATTTAAAAATATATCGGCTAACAAAAGAGATGACACCTTCGGTTTCAAAAAGTTGCTTGAGCTTCCAGTCGTCGCCTGAAGAGAAAGTGAAACAGGACGCCACACAAATGTTTCAACGGAATCGAAGCAACTCTCTGCTTATACAAAAAGGCGTCATGTTTAGACTGATACTAACGTATCCAGGAAATGAGCATAAGTGTGTCACTCAATGTAGAATGATTCATTAAGATATCGACGTTTCTTTTTCTTTTCTCGAATATGATTTACACAAATGGATCTCTGGAAAATATTAATAACTTGCAAAGAATGCATGAGAATGTTGCAAGAAATGACAAACTTCTAAAACCACTTCAAACTTGACTACATTCAGGGTATATTCATTGTGACCTCCATTGCTTTTTCGACAAAAGTATTCCGAAAACATGTGCAGTAGGTTCTCTCAAAGCAGAAGGCCCAAGGAAACACAACGCGGGCACCCATCGCAATGTACTAGAGATTCAACATCATCTTGTCCTTTGAAACTAAAATTGTTCGAACTTTCAGAACACGCGCAGAGTTTGACAAGGGGGAACCAGAACAAAAAGATGCAACTGGTTAGTTAACACGTGCAAAGGTATCGGAGTATCTCCCTTGTTTGTCTGCATGAGAAAAGTTACGGGTAACTTTTTCGCACAGATAGCTATGCGATTATCAAATGCCGTCGTATCTCCATTTGGAGAGTATGTTTCATCTCGGCACTTGGTAGAACGATGCAGTTTGTCAGTAGCATGCAAGGCGTGTGCACATGTCGCAACTGTGCACAAAACTACGTCCGAAATATATAGCAGAGAATGGAATAGTATGATAAAGCACAGAGCGGTTATGGGCTCTTTTCTCGCCCTGTGCTTTACCTCGAACATTGTAGATAATGCGTTCAACTCTTTCCATTGGGTATTATTCGAATCGAGCAAAACGTTGCATGCACATGTTCTTCGCTGCAGGGGCAATGCTACACTTAAGACTCGGCGGCTCACTCACTGTTCATGCCTTATGTCCTTGGTATCCGCTCATTTGTTTGACACGCCCATCCCGTTGGCCAGGAGAACTAAATGCGTCGGTAGACTTAGCGATCTTTGGGTGATGTCCTAAGCCATGATAAAGAAATATGTGCAGGCATCATGTACTGCGTTTTGTGTTCATAATATACTATAGATACCGTATGCAATGAGGGACAGTCTGACTTGTTCAGGACCGTATGAGCCTCGTATGATGCTGAGTAGGGATATGTTACCATGGAGTGCGAAATATTCGAAAGGGATGCCGAAGTCCGTGAACCATGTTCGACCATCCGAAAAACAATGTGGAAAAACGACTAATCGTTGAATACTATGCCCAGTATGGGTCCCTTTTTTTGGTGGTTGAAACTGAAAAAGTGGAGCTTCGGGGGTCACCGCCTTCCAAGGCCGTCGAATCCGCTTTACTGATTTGGACTGCTTTCATGTCTGAAGCCTTCCAGGTTTAAGATACTGCGTGTGAAGTATGCACAGCTACCTTTGGGTGGTGTCTACGTATCACAGGTCACATTCCATCTCTGATGGATTTTTCCTTTTCTCGAGGCCTATTCGCGCTTTTTGTATTCTGTTTTTATACTATTGAAGAGTAAACATATCTCTGTCTTGTGCAATAGTATTCGTTCTTGGTAGGTTTTCACCATTTCGCTGTGAGTGGCTCTGAACTTCGCATTCGAAACAGTTTTCAAACTTTCGTTGAGGTGAATTCATAAAATCATATTCCTCGGCTTGTCCGGGGAGCTCTTCCAAGAGCTCTTAAGTTCCCAGAGCAGAATTATTCTAAATCCGTGCGATTCTTGACAATCTTGTTCAAAATTGTCAGTGCTCAGTGAATATGAGTAGCAGGAGTTGCATCTTTACGATAATTGCGATCGTTGTACACTAGCTAGAGAAGGATGGAGGGAGAACTTCATTTTCAGAGCTTCACAGCCCCTGTTTTGGTCACTACTGTTACGGATGAACCCAGGTGCCAGGTGGCAAGGTGGACACGCGTAAGGCGAATCAAAGCGGACACGGCCGGAACCGAGGCGTACCAACCGAAAGGCAGTAGAAGTGGCGGGATCATGCGCGCGGGGAACTGTCGGTGGTAGACAGAAGGAGGATGAAGGGAAACCCGTGGCTGCGAGGGGACTTGGGCCGGGACAAGAAGACGGGGGAGGCCACCGGCCGTGTGGGTGAAAGGAAAGGAGCAGGAGGAGGGCGCCAGGACTGGGGCAGAGGGAAGCTGAAGGGAAAGGGGGCGCCAGGAGAGGTCGGGGGAAGAGAGGACAGCCCCCGGGCATAGAGTACTTAAGAGCCGTCCCTGGAGCAGATAGGGAAGGGGAGAGCAGCAGACTTGTGAAGAATAAAGACGAAGACGAGTGGATTCTCGTTGGCACAGGTCGCTCGGTATCTCGCGGAGGAATTGCCGCAACATTACAAGCTTGTAAGATCGCGGAGCTTTGCGATCGGTCTGCCTGGATTGGCAGAGGCTAGGAACAAGGGGCGTTTTTTCTCATCATGACGCGCAATCGTCAGGACCGGGACGAGGAAGGTGCGGACCCTAACACTGCAGTACGCTCGAATCGCAGGGAAGGAGACCAAGTGGGCGAAATCAGTCCTGTGACCAATGCAACGGAGAGTCGTCCGGCTGGGCTCACGTATGAGACCCCGCAGTCCCACAGCGCCGGTGTTGAGGCCCCGCAGTCCCTGAGGTCCCAACGCCGACGCGGGAGCGGGGAGGGAGCCGGCTATAGTCAGGGCCCCGGACTCGGGCCTGAGGAAACAGAGTCCCGTGTGCTTCGCGCCGTAGCCGGAATGAAGGAGATCATGGAAGACATGCTGACGTCCATGGATAGGACCACGAGTGCAGTTGTGCTTGCGGGAAATGTCATTTCTTCAGCATCCACTGCAATCGAATCGCTGCCGGAGAAGCTATCATCAATGATAGCAGCGGCAGCGGACGCTAGGAAGGATCTAAAAGCCCCCGGAAGGTCGGAGGCAGAGGACCTCCCGTCTACGCCCGTGAAGAGAGGGGTAATGGAAGTGTCCGATGCGTACCCCTCGGGACAAAGCCCACGTACCGGCCAATCAGGGCAAGGGACTCAGGAATTCTACCCGCTGCACACAGCCTATAAGATATATAGTAGGTCTATGGACGCAGTGCGGGTCTCTAAGCCTGGAGACGCTCGGTTTTTTGCTGCAAGAAAGGCCTGGAGGAGGCTGTGTAAGGACTTTCCTGTGCAGCCTGGACTACATCGCCGACTTCTCGCCTGTGCTTTTAGTGGCACAGCCCTTGCAATTTTTGAGGACGTTGCGTCCTCGCACCTGGAAGCTGATGCATGTGGCCTATGGGACCTCTTGCAGGCGCGAATGTGTAACGCCAGCCACCAAAGGTGTCTGCGCATCGCTTTTGACACAATGGCGTGGGAGGAAAGTCGCGAAAATATAACGCAGTTCGCCCAAAGGCTTCGTGCAGCGGCGGTCGCTCTGCCAGAAGCTGTTTCCGATGAACGCTTACTCGACCGCTTCACACAGTCCCTCACGGGACGTTTGAGGGATCATGCACTCGCCGTGCAGGGTTCTTTTGATGACGTCACCAGCCGCGTCGCTATGATGAGCGGGACAAAGGGAACCACGCAAAGGGAGACGAAATTCAGATCCGAGCGCGTCCGCGCAATCGTGGATGGCGAGGGATTATCACCAGATGGGCAGGTGACACGTGATGTTCAAAATAAGTCTCCCGTGCTCCCCACCCCGGAGGAGCGCTTTGCGGATGCCCTGTGCTACTACTGTGGCATTAAAGGCCATATCGCCCGAGACTGCGCTAAGAAGAGGAGAGACAGATCTACGAACTCTGGACGGAGTATGGGGGAAGGGCGCACGGAAGGAAAGGCGGCAGCCCTTCCGCAAACGCGCAACTAGCTGCCGCTGGCGACCAGGGCACACACGTTCACGAGGGTGTGTGCCGATGCGTGGGTACGCGTCGGGACGTGAACGACGACATCGTCGCTCGCATAAGGGCTGGAGGCAGGGACGTATGGGCACCTATCGACACCGGGGCAAGGTCGATCTGGGTTGATCGTTTGTGGTTCGAGGGAGTGGGTGGCTCCTGGAAACCGAGCGGTGAAGGTGCACACGCTGCTGATGGGCACGAGATCGAGGTTTGTGGACAAGGCCGCCTCAAGTTTCGGCTATGGGGAACGACGTTCGAGGAGCCGGTGAGGGTGGCGGCGCGTCTACCGAGCAAGGTCCTCCTGGGTAGCCGGTTCTGGCGGCAGTACGGGTTGATACTCAACCTTGCAACTCATCGAGCAAGGATCTGGGTGGACCGAAGGCTGGTCCGCGGAAGGGTAACGAGGAGACCGGGGAGGTCCGTAGATGCCGAGATTGCGGCCGCCATCAATGACGCCGATGTCGATGGGGCGATAAAGGATATGGACTTGTCCCAGTTTCACCCCGAGCGTGGCGAGCAGGAAAGACTGCGCAAGGTTCTTTGGGACAGACGCCTGGTGTTCAAAGGAATGGGCAAAATCAGGGGGGTCAAGCACCAGATCAAGTTGGTTGATGGCTCCAAGCCCGTTTGTTGTCCAGTAAGGAGGAGGTCTCCTCGTGAAGAGGAAGTCGAGCGCGAGGCGATGGAAAGGCTGGTAAAACTAGGTGTTGTTGAACCAGCGACATCACCATGGGCGGCCTGTAACGTCTTCGTCAAGAAAAAGGACGGGAGCGTGCGTGTCACCTCCGACTTCCGAGAATTGAACGCGCTCACGGTTACGGACACCTACCCAATGGAAGATGTCCGGGCCACGCTCGACTGGATGGCCAGCAAGACAATATTTTCCACCTTTGACCTCAAGGACGGATTTTTCCAGATTGAGTTGGAGGAGGGGTCGAGAAATCTCACAGCGATACGCACTGTATTGGGACTGCTGCGATATACGAGACTACCGCAGGGGCTCAAGAACTCTCCAGCAGTGTTCCAGAGGGCTGTCAATGTCATACTGGGGAATCGAAAGGGGGTCGATATTTGGGCATTCATGGACGACGTGAGCCTTGGGACGGCTACAGTGGAGGAACATCTTAAGTCCGTGGACTCGGCACTCAAGACGTTCTTTGATGCCGGAGCCAGACTCAAACTGGCAAAGTGTCAGTTCGGCGTCCGTAGTGCCGAAATCCTTGGCCACAGGATTGACGAGAACGGGATCAAGCCATCCGACGCGCACGTGTCCGCTGTGAGGAAGCTCGTCGAGCCTGGCGGAGGTGAGGAACTGATGCGATTTTTGGGCCTCATGAATTACTTTGCAGAATTCATTGACCACTTCGCTGAGATCGCTGCCCCCCTTCACGACGCCCTAAGGGGAACCGGCTTCAACCGCAAGAAGAAGAGAGGGCAGAAACTCATCATCCCGGATTGGCATTCCCGCTGGGGGCCAAGGCAGAAGGCAGCCTGGCAAGAGCTGAAGGAATCTCTAAGCGATCCGGATGTGCTGGCTCCTCCACGAAGGGGCGCCGGGAAGAAATTGATGACCGACGCCAGCTCATACGGGCTGGGGGGCGTCCTGCTGCAGATGGAAACCAACGGAAATTGGCGCCCTATTGCATTCACGAGCCGCAAGCTCACAGACGCAGAGCGAAAATTCACTGTCACAGAAAAGGAGTGTCTCGCCGTTGTTCACGCCCTCAGGAAATGGAGGTTCTACCTCCACGGCGAGGTGGATGTGCTTGTCGTCACGGACCACTGTTCGCTCAAATGGTTGATGAGCTTGAGGGAGCCCCGCGGTAGGCTGGCTCGCTGGATGGTGGACGTTCAGGACTTCGACTTTACAGTCAAGTATGAACCTGGAAGAGCACTTGTCGTCCCCGACACCCTCAGTAGAGACTCAGTGGAGAAGCCGCTGTGCCAGCGATGCCACAAGGGGATCTCGCACGATGCTGCTGGCGAGACCGTTTCGGCCCTGATGGACGTCGGGTCACTTGGAGGGGGACCGTCGAGCGCCGAGCTGCGGAAAGCCCAAGGGGAACAGTTCGGAGATGTCTTTCGATACGCGCAAGAAGGGCGTAGGAAAGGATATCAAGTGGATGGAACCGGGATACTCTGCAAGGACGTGTGCGGAAATGCGGCAATAGTTGTCCCCACGAGGCTGGTGGCACCAATCCTCGACCAAGTACACGGGTCGCGTCTCAGCGGCCATTACGGTCTAAGGCGGACTTCGAAGCGCCTTCAGGGACTGTACTGGTGGAAGGGATGGCGAAGGGACGTGGAGCAGAAGTTGGAACGATGCGTCGCGTGCACGGCGGTTAAGGGGTGGAAACCGGGAAAGCACGCCGGTTTAGTCCAATATCATCCGCAGCGAAGGTTCGAGCAGGTGGCCGTCGATGTCCAGACAGTGACCCCCCGGACAGGGTCTGGCAATATCAAGATTCTGGTCTTAATTGACACATTCACTCGCTTTGCACGTGCAGTGCCGGTGCCGGACGAGCGAGCCGACACTGTAGCAAGAGCGATCCTGGACGAGTGGGTATCAATATTCGGACCTATGGAGACGATGCTCTCTGACAGAGGCCCGAATTTTATTGGCAGCGTCGTCAGCGCCATGGCAGCTCAGCTAGGAGTGAAGCAGGTGCGCACCTCCCCGCTCCATCCTCAAGGCAACGGGTGCGTGGAGAGATGGAACCGGACATTGGCGAGGGACCTCGCCTGCTTTGTAAGCACCGGTAATCAGGACTGGGACGCGCATGTGTCGTTGGCGTGTTTCCGATACAACACAGGGGTGCACGAAGCAACTGGTGTCACCCCCTACGAAGCCATGTTTGGTGTGCAGGCCTATATGGCTTGGGGGGCGGAGGAGACCTGGAGGGTGGCTGGTGAACCCTACAACATCACTGGACACCTCCAGGCGTTGCATAAGAGACTCGTTCAGAAGGGTACGGAGGCGCGAGGAAGGGCAGCCAAGCAATACAACAAGGATGTGCGCTTCGTGAACTTCGAAATTGGGTCGCGCGTTCTGGTTTGGTCCCCTGAGCTTTCATCTAAGGAGGGCAAGAAGATCATTCCAGCCTGGCTCGGACCGTACCGTGTGGAGCAAGTGCTCTCCCCTGTTGGCTACATGCTGCGATCTGAGATTGGAAACAAGGTTGCGCGTGTACACGCGAATCGGATGCGTAAGATATCGGAACTGGCGCGCCAAACCTCTGATGCAAGAAATGGGGTGTTTCCAGACGCCATACGACTCCTCCGCCGCATGCGAGACACGCGTGTGGAGGTCGACAACGTGACCGGGAACAGGACAAGGTGGTTCAAGGTGCAGATTGCGGGACGCAGGTCGCCAAGGTGGACACGTGAGGATGATTTACCGGAGGTAATCGTGAACCTATTCGACAATGGGGCAATTGCAACGTCTCCCCATCATCCACCGGAGGGACAGTAGGCTGACTGGACTTCTCATGGCAGAGGCACCGGAAAAGGGACGAGTGTTACGGATGAACCCAGGTGCCAGGTGGCAAGGTGGACACGCGTAAGGCGAATCAAAGCGGACACGGCCGGAACCGAGGCGTACCAACCGAAAGGCAGTAGAAGTGGCGGGATCATGCGCGCGGGGAACTGTCGGTGGTAGACAGAAGGAGGATGAAGGGAAACCCGTGGCTGCGAGGGGACTTGGGCCGGGACAAGAAGACGGGGGAGGCCACCGGCCGTGTGGGTGAAAGGAAAGGAGCAGGAGGAGGGCGCCAGGACTGGGGCAGAGGGAAGCTGAAGGGAAAGGGGGCGCCAGGAGAGGTCGGGGGAAGAGAGGACAGCCCCCGGGCATAGAGTACTTAAGAGCCGTCCCTGGAGCAGATAGGGAAGGGGAGAGCAGCAGACTTGTGAAGAATAAAGACGAAGACGAGTGGATTCTCGTTGGCACAGGTCGCTCGGTATCTCGCGGAGGAATTGCCGCAACACTACTGTACCTCTCGTGAGAGGTAACTGTCGTTGCACAGCAATTTGCCGTCGGGCAATCTGGATTAGGGTAAGTGATCAGGATTTGCCGACGCCGCTTCTAGTCTACAGTACGTAATTCCACCATGGGGGCCTCGATGCTTGACGGGCTTCCGAGGCAGAGGGATTTCAAGTAAAAGACACTCACTCTAGAGCACGACTACCGTATTGTTATGCTTCGTCTTTCGCTCCTGGCACCACCCTCGCTTCGACGCTAATACCCTTCTCCGCAGACCCCTCACGGGAGTTCGATCTACCGTTCTACGTGCGAAGAGGCTCCTTTGCGGATTTGAGCAACACTAAGCCGCAGATCTGCAATCATTGACGCGATTTGCACAGGTCCAAATGATGGCGATACTCCGTACTGTACTGAAATACGATCAATACTGTAGCAATGTACACTCCTTGGAGATCGAGTGGTATTTCGACAAAATCTCCATCTGTTAAAAGTAGTTGAGGATGTGAATCTCGTGTGTGTCTTCCAAGGTCCGACTGTTGGGACCTGGGGCATGCTTTCCTATATTGCGCTAGCTGCCACACTGCGTTGACCATACACTGTACAGGACGAGTAGTAGAGTCGCGGTCGTCCGCCGCTCAGGGTGTGTCTTAACAGGCGTTTGTTTGACTCTCAGCGGTTTGTGCATGTATACTGTCCGCCACACATATCATGTGATGAGGAACAGCAAGATTGTACTGTCCAGGACGACGGGCCACTGTCCTTCAAGGACAGATTGTCCCTCACCACATGCCATGGCATTTGTATGTGCTGTTTAACAAGCAAACTACCCTTCACAGAAGGGTACACATGGCCCGGAAGGGCTGTACTGATGCTGCAGACAAGATCACTTTCCTTGCTCACGTCTTCATAGTCGGAGGCCATTACGAAACCTACCGGCGACTACAGGATTGTAATGCGCCGTTGCTCGACGGCAATATGCCCGCGCGCTTCTCCTCTGCTGTCATGAAAAAGAAATGTCACTCGAGAGCGTCTCATAGTTTGCTTACTGACAAGCGATTTGCTTCATATGTGGCCAGTTTTTTTGCAAAAATATAGACATTAACTCGAAACCTTACATAGTTGATTTGGACACCATTTCTTGAACAGACATACCGTCGGCACAAACTTCATGTAGAACATCGCGATAGCAGTTTTGAATGCATTGAAAGACTAAGAATCTAAGGGAGTTTCAATACTCGATTGATATTTTTAAACGGGCGTTTTGGCTTTGAAGATATCAACACAAATCGTTTCAAGAATGCTTAAAAAAGGTTCTCTTCCATGCATTTCTGAAACGACTTGCAAGGATATGCAGTTCTCACCAAAATCCATCCTTCCGCAATGCAGAAGTCAACTGTAGTGGCGAGGGTATCTTTTTACTTCTTACTGAGTACGCACAAGTCGAGAAAAGTTAAGTTGAAAGCAGCCTCATATGAGGTCCCTTGTCGTCTAGACACTACGCTGAACCAACTTCGTGATGCAGCTTCCATCCTTCGTTATCTCGATTGCTGTGGACTCTGAACGGCTTTTAACCGCGCATGTCAGGAGAGCCGCGCCTCTTGGTGCTCGGTGACCGTGATTTCCGTTACCAATCGGACGACGGGGCCTAATTGGTTTGACGGAAGTATAGCGTTGTCACAAAAACTTAATGAAACTACGTGGTCCCCAAAAATTGTATTGGTGATGATCTAGGAGTTCTCATTAAAACAAAGTGCATCTCCCTATTCGTTCGCAGTCTGAGGGCCTATGTTAACAACAGTTTTTTGCGTGTTCATCTTAAGGACCATGCGTGCAAGCACGTGATTAAAAGTGATTTCCATCGCTGCTGTGTCTCGGGCTTGTGGTTGTTTACAGAGGTCCATTCAAGATGGCCTGTCTCAGGCCATGTCGCTTTCGAACGACGCGTTCACACACTTTCCTTTGTTAACACGCATGTGCCTGCCCTTGACCGCAACCTTCAGAGACATGTTATACTATGCTGAGGATAGTATAACTTGTCTCTGAAGGTTGCTTCAGTGGATCAAAAAAGACAGTGTAGAATGGAGTCCACAACGATATCGGCGTTCTCTTAAAAAAAAAAAAGAAACGGGTATGTCCATGCAAGCTTCGAAATCAGGGTTTGTATGATATGGATTTGGTAACGTTCTAGTATATCGCTGCTATGAGCATTCTTCAAGAAAGGGTCATCACAATAGACATCACTGTGACTAACATATGTCAATTTGTTAGTCACAGTGATAGTGTGAGCATCTAAGAACATCGAGCCAATGCCAATTGTTATAAATTGATGGCTAGGTCAAAATCGCAACTCTACCTGTGGGAAGACCGCTGTCTGAATTACATCTGCGTCCGTTGAATGATGCCATCCGCTTTCATATGCCGAACCGCATGATATCTATATTCCCTCCGCTTCAAGAATTGCGAAGGAGTCGGAATCGCAGCCGACCGCATAATTCTAGCGGTTGGCATCGTGGACTTTCGTTCCAGGAAAATTCCTCGTGCTGGGGAGGTAGGTGAGAAGGTCACTTGATGTTTAACGACGTGGGGTTGTGTGTTCCAACCACAGTCTAATGAAGAACTACAAAAGGCTGCTGTGACGCATTTCTTATGTCCGCTTTCGAATTTGCCTGGTTGAGAATACGGTTCAATCCAAAATAGCTTGACAAGGAGATTGGGGATCAAGAAGATGAGAACGTTTTCTGATTAAAGGTGCATCACATCTTGTGGGCTTTCTCATCCAGAGACTTATTGCATACTTCGAGAAGGTTTTGGTCACGCGGCGGGTGGGGCGACTGGACTTTGAAAAATACGCTTGGCTTGAAACCTCGTCCCGTCCGAGCTTTTCGAAGCACTTCGCAAATTGGCTGTCTTGATCAGACACCAAAATTTCAGAATTTCAAGCTCCCCGCTTTGAAATGTACAGCACTCAGACACTACAAGCTCGTCGCGCATTTTCCTGTCATCACAGTCAACGTGACAGAAGATGCAGTGGGAAGCAAACGATTTTAATATGCAGTACAATGCAGTGGATTGGGAAGGTTGATATGCCATGTTTGAAGCAGTCCTATCAAAAGAGCACGCGATAGTTGTATATGAGTATGATTAACACACGGGGCGTGATTGTGATGGTAAAGGGGGGGGGGGGGGGGGGGGGGGGGGGGTTCCCCCCCGGGTTTTGGTTTCCGTCTGGGCGGGGCTGGGGGGCTTTCCCCCTTGGGG
>NW_005179125.1:48115-52059 GCF_000350225.1 Chondrus crispus | reverse complement strand
CTGGATAGTGCCAGTCTTTGAAACGGGGAGTTTTCTTTGAGGGAGGCTGCCACTCTACTTGCTCCAATGCAGCCATGCAGGGCGGTCGCCGCTCCCTGTTCTCTTTTGGAAAGGCAGGCATTAACTCGTCCATATCTAGAAGGGTAGATCAAGACGAAAAAGGTTTACATACCAGAATTGTTCTAGCCATGAGCACTTTTCGAAATTTGTACATGATAGAAAAAGGTCTACAGGAATACAGTGGCTGCTAATCGAGGTAGAGTTTGCTATACATCCCATGCCAGCCTTAATAGGTTTGTGTACATAGTAGCACTCTCTACGCACACATCACGAGTTGCCTACATGTGAAACGAATGCCTCGTCTGATTCAAAGGGGCGGGACAGTAGTTGAACAACCTGTAAAGCTCTTGAGCTATAACAGACTTGCTCTATAGGATGGCAATGGCTACCGCCGTTTGACTTGCGCCAGTAAACACCAGCCAACTGGCTCAGCAGGACGGGGTTCAAGTAATTAACGTTGTAGAGGCGTCAGAACGACTCAGAAAGGGGAAATATCTTGTCACGTTCAAGAGAGTAGGAACCAGGAAGGCATTGAGCTCACTGTGGAAATGGAGCACCGTTCACATCTGTAAGTTGGGTTAGGCCATGTTCTTATTACTGCTGAGTATGAATAATGCACCTTTTTGTCGTTTGCTAGGCGGGCGCAGTACCCAGAAGCAACGCAAACTCCGGAAGAACGGAACATACAATAATTTCCTCAATGGTGCGGACGCCCTTTCTGTTAGAGGACTTTCTCGCGCACTTGAAGCGAGAAAGAACGTGATTTCGGCAGACATACTAAATAAACCATCGTGGCATCGCGGGGAATGTGGGCTGACAAGGAAGGAAGAACGTCTATCGTGTTGAAGAGGCGGAAAGGGAAATGGGTTTGATACAATGAAGTGAAATTTAGACGTGAAGCGTTGTACTTTGATAGGAAGCAAGTTTGCGTGCCCTCAAGACCTTGATGATATCTACAGTATTCTGGGGGAGAAAATGATGGATTGGAGGTGGATTGGAGGTGGATTGGAGGTGGATGGGAGGAGGAATTGTGTAGCGAATGACCCTGGCTAGTGCGTGATGCAAGCTCAGTCTGAGACGTCCAGGATGGCATCGGTGGAGAGTGTGACGTAGACCACATGGCATACAGCGGAGTTTTTTGGTGCAGCGGAAAAATATACTATATCTAGTGCTCTGTAGATATACAATTGGGGGCCTGTTTCCAAGCAGTGTGATCGGGGCTGACAGCAGTGTGGTTGCCAGTTGATATCAACCGTCCTGCTCATCTATCAATAGAAGCCTTCGTCGCAACAGCGCGGCCGGACAGCAATAACAGAACAGTAAATGATTGTGCTGCACAGCTCCATGTGTGTGTTATCAGAGGAGACTCTTTGGGGGGTGTGATTATTGTACCGTCGGTGGACTATTCGCTCCTATAGTGACTAGATGGTGCCAGGGCAGCGAGGATAGGCCGAAGGGGATGGTTTGGGTGACAGTGTGTGATTAAGCGCAGATGTGCGCTGTGATATGAACGAAATTTTGATAAGACGTTGCTTTTGTCGCGGCCCGACTTCTTTTCATCGAGAAAGCGAGCAATGATCCTTTTCTCTATGTGGCTGCGGGCATGGAGGTGAGGGGCGCCAGATCCGGGTCGGTGGCGATGGCTTCTGCTGTTGGAGAAGTAGGAGGGTCTGAGTAAACAAAAGCAATACTTGTAAGATGTGGGGTGTGTTGCGGCCGCAGTTCGTTTGGCCTGTTGGCATTGGGGCGAGTGGATATTCCTTTGGCCCAATGGGCCTCCCATTTTTCGTAATTCAGGACAGCAAGCTTTTTTTTTAAACGGTGGTTAAACCGCTTCCAAGGGTCCAGCCGCCACTATTAAAAACAGAAATAAAAAAGAGGAAAAATAAATTGTCACGAGATGTTTTTGGCTTAGGCGACGAATAATCAAAAGGATTTAGTGGGCCGGCTTTTCGATTTTCAGAGAGGGGCGCGCGCGACGGCTGGCGAGGGTTTTGGTTGCCAATTCGGGATCTTGGGCTAGACGCTGAACCGTGAGAACAATACTGCAGGATCCTTTGCGGACAGCAACGCTGTAGAGCAAGTTGTTGTCACAGTCGCCGCACACTCGCGACTTGCCACGGCCCTCACCACCGATAGGGAGAGTAGACTTGTCGAATTTCGGGTATGGTGCCCAGGCCCGTGGGAAAGATCGACCGTAGGCGTCTATGCGGTCTCCTCACAATTCTCTTGTGTCGGTTATTTATTCGACACCCGCCGTGTCACTGTTTGCTGCGTGTGGCACAGCGTCGGGCTTTTTCTTTTTGATAACACGCAGACGGGCATGGCGATTGTAAGTCGAACCGAAGGAAAAGGCAGAATAGCGGGCCCTCGGATTTACTGTCTGCTTCGTGAACGT
The DNA here is from genome assembly GCF_000350225.1 of Chondrus crispus. Classification (NCBI taxonomy): domain Eukaryota; phylum Rhodophyta; class Florideophyceae; order Gigartinales; family Gigartinaceae; genus Chondrus; species Chondrus crispus. The sequence continues at coordinate 49,601 of NW_005179125.1, read as the reverse complement.
TTTGCTTTGCATACCGAGTATACTCGATGTTTTAAAGGAGATCAGAGGCTGGATATCTGAACGTTTTGAGTCGTGGATCACGTGTAGGGTTATTGGTACCGCATGACAGTGCGATGCTGCACTTTTGAAGATTAATAGAGGAAGAGGGGGTGGTAATGCCGGTTTGAAGCAGGCCGCCGGGGGATGGGGCGACTCTATCGTTTGCAGAGTTGGTTTCTTCGGGGGCGGTGATGTAATGCAGGAACGAAGCCGGACAGCGTATCGATATTATATTGAGCACAAAAGGGAAGGTTTCAGGCGGCACGATGTGTGCTTGCGTGAAAACGGGGTCTTACCTGACATGTCTGTACGCGTTTTGTGTTTTGCAAGAGAAGCATAGAGCGGGGCACAGAGGACTTGAGAGAGGTGTCGCATATTTCGTGTTGCATGTTTAGAGACATGCGTTGGTTGGGCCTTCCTGCAGCGAGGGCCGAAGCGGCAGAAAATGTCTTGTTTTATATAAAAGTACAGTAGTAAATGTCGTTCCACGCCGGGGCTGGGCGGGCACGACTTGAGACGTGCGTGAGATATTCAACTTACAGACGTGCGTACCAGTGGAAGGAAGGGCGAGGGGCGAGGGGCGAGGGGCGAGGGGCGAGGGGCGAGGGGCGAAGGGCGGAAGGCGGGGCGGGCGGTGGGATCGGTGAGGTGCGAAGGGTTTTGGCCTGGGCGTTGGGTTTTGGTGAGGGGTGGCGGTAGCAGGCACGTGACGGGGGAGATATGGGGCAAAGGGGATTGTTTTTTTGATGGCGGGACCGTTGTTTCAATTACCCGAGGTAGCGCTTTTGCTTGACCATGGTGAGGAGGGTGAGAAAAACGGCAAGCACATGCCGGAGGGGACGTCGTGGAATGTGGGTAGAGAGTGAAGGAGACAGCATGCGGGCGTTTTTTTTAGATAAATGTTTATCGAACTTTTTTACGTGACAGATGATTTTTTGTTTGGGATTACTATTTTTTTTTTTTTTTCGGAGATATTGGTCGGCGTCGCAATTTTTTTTTTCTGGTGGCTGTGCTTTTGAATGTTGTGGGCCGTCATCTCTCTTTTAAGTAAATTTATGCCTTTTGAAGGGATGTTGTCCGCTCTAGCGATAGTTGATGGGGTCGCTCGCTTGGAACGGCTTGCGTTTTGATTTCGTGATCGTACGATTTTATTTAAGTTGGAGGGACCTGCAGCGTACAGTACAGTGTGGCTGTCCCCTGTCAGTAAGGATGTGGTGATTCGGGAGGGATCCCGGAATAGTTTATACGGGCAAGAAAGAAAGGGAGGGGTAGGGGGGAGGGGGGCATTGAAAGGCGACGTGCTTATCGTTGAAGAGGCTGGGGTGAGTGAGGTAAGGAGGGCGTAGTTAGGGACACGTACTGTGTTTTACTGAACCGGTACAGTACATGGGAGGAAGAGGTGTGTGGGTTGGGAACCGGGAACGAGGGCTGGACGCATGCAGGGCGG
>NW_005179125.1:47440-47951 GCF_000350225.1 Chondrus crispus | reverse complement strand
AAAAACGGAATGGGGGGGTTAGGCAGCAGGGACGATGACTGTCACGGTGGCAGGGGAGGGGGGGAGGGGGGTGACGGTGTTATCTTGCATTTCGTTGGACTTGAAGTGATTGGAGGTATGATAGCTGATGGGTATCCCCTGTGATGCGGGCGCCGTGTCACGGGAGCATGGAAGACACGACGCGGGGTTTGTGCTTGGCGGTTGTCATAGCGGGCGTGTCTCCAGCGCTGTACACGGGGCGGGGGCAGGGTTGGACGCCTGCGCGGGGGGCTTCTCGTGCGGCACTATTTTGTTGGGCTTCGATAGATTCAAACAAACGCGACTTGTTGTTTTCGGTGCTCTCGAGCGCGCGGCTCAAGAGGTGCGTCACCGGCACCGCAGGCCCGCTCGTCATGGTCACCGCGGGCATCACACCCGGATTCCCGCAAATATTTTGCCCGTTTCGCCCTCGCTATACCGACACGTTTATTGAAAACGCCCCGCACGCAAACTCCCGCACCAGTGATTCATT
>NW_005179125.1:44905-45779 GCF_000350225.1 Chondrus crispus | reverse complement strand
CTGTGGAAGCGTAAGGTGGAATGATGCGGCTGGAAGGGGCGCGAGCTTTTGCGGCGGAGAGTGTGGCGTTGCTACAGGAAGCGCGGTATGAAGGTGTACAGTATGGCGGCGGGGAAGGTGGGAGCAAAGTTGGTGCGGCAAGGGCGGCGACGTGGGGGCACGCGCTCATGGAAAACAATGGGGGCTGCAACCTTGTCATCGAAATTACACCGCTGTAGGGCCCTGGGGTTTCGCATCGGCGTTTGGGGGCGGCGCGGGGGGCGGCGCGGGGGGCCGCGCGGGGGGCCGCGAGGGGGAATACTGTGCCCGACACCGCGGCGGCGGTGTCGGCCCGAGCAAGCGGGGTTGTGCAGGGCGGCGCGCGCGGGCGGGCGGGGGCGGCCCCTTTCCCGCCCACCTCTGCTCTTTTCCGCGGCCCGGTCCAAGAGGCGCGCCGGGTTCTCCCTGGTTGTAAATAAAGTTTTTTATCATACGCGATATGCACCGTGATTTCAATACAATTCTCAATAAACTCAATTACAGTAGTACGCACGGCCCCTTATCTAAGCTGCGGTGCGTACGCGTCGTGTGCTGTACACCGCGAGAGATGCCGCTGCGCCCTACTGTACAATGTATATATCGCCCGCGCGGTAAGCACCGCGCGCGCACGTGGCCTGCGCCGCCGCGCACCCCGCCGCGTACCCCGCCGCACGGGGCCTACAGCGCCGGCCCCCGCGCGCCCACCCGATGCTGTAAGCACGCTGTATCCCCCTTACGCCCGCGCTCGAATTCAGCATGCGCCCGCCAGCACGCCCTCTGCAACGGCCCCCGCCGCGCCCGCTCTGTACGGCCCGCGCCTGCATCCCCGTGTCCATCGGGGGGGGGGGGTATTCTT
>NW_005179125.1:42636-43364 GCF_000350225.1 Chondrus crispus | reverse complement strand
GGGCGGCCCCCCCCGCCGGGGTCGGGTGGGTTTTTTGTGTGGGGGGGTTTTGTTGGGGGGGGGGGGGGGGGGGGGGGGGAGGCCCGCGGGCCGATGGGGGCGCGCCCCCAAACCTGCGACGCACCGCCCGTGAGACGAGAAAGCACACGTCACGCAGCCGCAGACACCTCCCCCTGCCAGGCACACACGTGTATCATGTCACGCGTCCCCTGTCACGTGCACCGTGCCCGCCTACCGTACCGTGCCCGCCTACCGTACCGCCCCGCCGCCGATTACTTGTTGCAATCGCCACCCTCGGCATCCCGCCCCCTTCCTCACGACAGATCCTGCATCGCCCTGCAAACTTGCACACTATCCGTACGGTACACCACGTACAAGTACACACCCTACATGCCTCATCCTGTTTCCGATGCCCTGTAACCCCTTCAAGCCGCCCAGCACGCCTCATCTCCTGCAACTACCGCCCCATTCCGCCACCACCCTGAAAAAAAAATACATCCCCCGTCTGTACCAAATCCTCCTACACCCAGTCGACCGCAACTCCGTTCGCTTCGTTCACATCCTTCACTCGCTGCATCTTGTGCACAAACACGTCAAACTCCCATCCTTCGCGCTCCAGGAGCACTCCCGCCCTCGCTCCCCCCCCCCCTGCCGCCTCCATCGCCTGAAGCGTTGGCCCGAAAACCGCACTGTACCACCGCCCACCTTGCTAACTTCTACAGTGATTG
>NW_005179125.1:29848-42536 GCF_000350225.1 Chondrus crispus | reverse complement strand
TAGGGCAATACCGAGGGGGCAACCCCCCCCCCCCCCCCCACGTCGAGGCTATCCATCTACAGTACAGTCCCAAGATTCCCAACCCCATCCCACACACGTCCACCCTCCTCTCCACGTGCGCCATTCGCCCCGCCCTACACCCCCCGACCACGCCCGCACCGCCCCAGTCGCCATCGCAGTATGCCCCCGCCACCGTATACTCCACACGCAGATGCCTCGGCAATGCTGTACCACGACATCACCCGCTGCCTGCTAGAGCGAGCTCCCACCCCGCCAGCTTCACCCTAGTTAGTGTCCAACACGCACTTCAGTAGTACAGATGGGCCCAGAGAAGTGGAGAGGAGCAACGGATCTGCTGGAGGCGGTGCCAACGCGGAAGGGGTGGTGGGAGAGTGCTCAGCGGCATGGTCGTCGCTTCATGGGCGTGGGGGACGTGTGTGGTGCATGCAGGGCGGTGCCACTACTGCGTTGGCTTGAGCCTGCGGGAGTGGTAGAATATCGGGCCTTTGCGAGGTAGAGGGGTTTGAGAATAGCAGAAAAGTCGCAAAAAAGGCCCCTGTCGGACACACCCACCACAACGTACCAGTCAGCACCGATCACCTTCGGACCGACTCGGCCCGCCGCTCGCATCTTTTGTTGCCCACGCGCCGCAGCCGTGTATCCAGAGATGCGTTTGCCTAATATCCTCTCTCGTCCGCCATGGGAAACAGCTTCCGAACCCATCGACGGTTGCGCTTGTCCGGCGCTCGGTCCCATGCACACCGCGGACAGACCATACCGCAGCGACGAGGGTGTTTGCACAACCGAAAGCGTCCGCATGCAGTGAAGGTACCTGCTTACGTCGAGCACGAGGCGCAGCGCAACATCCCGGCCGGGTTCCCTCCTTCCGGCCCCCCGCCGCGCGATGGCATCCCTCCTGGCGCGATGCGGCAACCTCGGAGTGACGCGCATGCGCACGATCTTCCACGCCCTTCTGCTGCTGCTGATCTCCATCCGCATCTGCCGGTTCGTAGGCGCCCCAACACGTCTCACGGATTCGCTGGCGGACGTCGCGAATAGAGGCCATCTCTCCGCGGAGCACAAAGGGAGCCGCATCTTCGCGAGTGCCACAGCAGGCCATCGTGACGTGCGCGTGTTCGTGTACAACTTGCCGCCTAAGTTTAACACGCTTCAGGTCGCAAGGAGCCATCAGCAACCAGCCCCGATTCGCGACCCGTACTGCGATGAGAATTTCTACAGCGCCGAGGTTTCGGTGCACAAGGGCCTGCTGGCGTCCCCAGCACGGACAATGAACCCGGCGCAGGCCGACTTCTTCTACGTCCCAATTTATGTCACGTGCTATCTCATTAACAACCATCCGAATAACCTTACCAAAACTGGAATGTTCTTTGATGAGGCGATGAGCCATATCGTTCACAAGTATACCTATTTCAATACCTCGCATGGGAGAGATCATGTCTACACGTTTACGCAAGGCTTTGGCGCGAGGCTGTCTGGTGTCAACTGGAAGAGCTGGCGAAACGGGATTTTCCTGACTCACAATGGAGATTTCACATCTGAGGAGTACACGCCCCGAAAAGATATCGTCATCCCCCCCAATCTGGGCCACTACATCACGCCTGTATACGTAGACAAGAAGCGGCGCGAATCTCTCATTTTGGAGCGGCGACGGTTCCTTGCGCAGTTTGGCGGACAGGCGTTTTCTTCCAAGATTTCTGATCACCGTGGAAGCAACTACTCAGGCGGTGTCCGGCAATACCTAGCGTCCGAGTTGTATGATACCGCGGGCTTTCGTATAACGGGAACGCGATCCAATGCGTATCTAGACGACATGCGCGATTCTATGTTCTGTCTCGCCCCAGAGGGATGGCACCCCTGGAGCCCAAGGCCGTACTACGGTATCCTTCTTGGTTGCATCCCTGTCGTGTTGTCCGAAAGGCAAGAGCTCGCCTTTGAAGATGCAATCCCCTATGACGAGCTTGTCGTGTGGGTGCGCCCGAACGACGTCTTTTCTTTGAATGAGATTCTTCGCGCGATTCCTGCAGAGGAAATCTTGAAGAGACTCAAACTGATGGAGCGCATCTGGTCGCTATTCTGGTATGGCGAACACCGAGGCGGAGCGCTCAGCGCCATTCTTGGGGAACTGAGTCGGCACAAATATTCGAGCGCCCCGAGAAGACACTATGCAATGTTTGTGGGCCCTCGTCGCGGAAAATAGCACATAGCAGCAAACTAACAAGTCACAGGCACCTCTTGTGTGGAATATACTACGCGTACAGTATTGAGTAAAGTGGGAAGATCAGACTTGGTTCCGTTTCTTGTTTCCCTGAAATCGGACGTGGAATAAATACCGGTAGGACAGTGTATAAGTGGAAACTTAGCTCCGTGGCTGCTGACATTGAGCTATATTGTTATTGAAGAAGGACAACTGGGCCTGGTTCTTTTTATTTTTTCACGGCTGGTGATCGTGCCGACATTTGCTCAATTTCCCGATTTGTGTGTCGACCTCGGAGTGCTTCAGAAAGGCATGTCCGTCCGGATGCTGCAACGAATAGTACAGATAAGCATGTATCGGATTCATTTGCAACTAAAAGATATTTTACTACCCCCCACTAGTCGAGAGGATTGCTTTCGTCGACGCAAACACGTCACAAGTGGTGCGAACTTTGAACCCTGCTCATCCTGTCAGAAGTTTTGTTGTTCTGGCTTTAACATTGCAGGGAGCCACTAAAGTCTATGATCTGAGGCAAAACTCCCGTTCATGTGTAGAAGTGCGCAAAAAAAACTGCATCAAGCGCCTTATCGAAGCAAGGAAAGAAGCGCCCATATTGTAATGATGCTCCAAGTGCCATGTGATCACATTATATACAGAATCGCTGCCAAGCCACGTTGCTTGCTAGAATGGTCTTATGCAAACACCTGGTTGGAACTGTTGCCAAGATGGAAAATGCGGATGCTTCTACTAGTAAGTCTGCTTTGTGTCGCAAGAACGTCACAGGTTGCAGGTGATATATTGGAACCTGGAGCTTTCGTTCCGCTAGCTTTCATTGGAAGGGAAACAAACAGTAACGATGTGCCCTCTCATGTCTTGACGATGTCAGATGGGTCAATCATAGTCGGCGGGACATCCTCTCCGCAGCAAAGGATGGATGAAAGTGATTTAGGTATTCCACTGGTTGCTGGACTTCGGCAAGAGGACTTTTTTATTGCCAAGATTAATGGAAATCAGAGCTTTGTTGAGTGGGTTTATCGAGGAGGCACATCTAAGGAGGACAGAATTCATGCTATGCTCATGAGTAAGAGCAGGGATGAAGCATATATCGCTGGGAGGACGTATGGGCAATTCTCAGGGACAGTAAGGAAAGGACAGTCGGATATCTTCATTATCAAGTATGACGTTTCCGGTGCGAAGCCAACAAAGCTATGGCCTGTTCCTTTGATACTGGGTACGACGGCATCAGATGCAGTGACGGCCCTTGCAATCGATCCAAAAGACGAAAATATCATCTATGCTTGTGGTTTCACCAGCGGCAACCTTTTTCCCGGTCGAGAAGAGAATGCTACCGGTTTATCTGACGCTATTCTGTTCTCTTTTCACGCTGCAAATGGATCTGTGATTCACAAGCGCCAATTCGGGACCGAGTTTGCGGACCACGCAACTGCAATTGTTTTACCAGACAAAGAAGATGGCCCTTTGTTCGTGTCCGTGACTACAGAACGGCAAATTGGACAGTACGCCTTTGGAAACTTCCATATGTACAAGTTTAGGAAATCCCTATCCCCTCTAGGCGATCTTCTATTGCAAACTTATTCCAGAGAACAGCTAGTTTCTTTTCGAGTGCATCCAATCCTTCCTAATACTCTTTTCGGGTCGGGGTCGTCATGGCTCACTACAAGAAACGGGTATGATGTTTTCGTAAAGAGGGTCGTCCGAGCATTTGACAACTCTGAAATCGGCTCGCAAGCAGTAGACATTGATGAGGTCGGGACGGATGAATACACAAAGCGAATACAGTCTGAGGACGGAAGTCATGACTACGCATCTGGAATGATCATCGATCCAGAAACGGGTCGCTTAATAATTTGTGGTTATACTGCTGGTATATTTGCACCTGCGGCTGCGAAGAGAGGTATTTTAGCTCCTTTTCTTGCAGTGGTGGACCCTGTTGACGCATCTTTGACGGATGCAAAGCAGATGCTGCTGCGGACAGAAAATAGTTGGGCGGAAATAGCGAGTGTCACAATGGATGCAGGAAATAGCGGCGTCTACTACGTTGCAAAAGAGAGCAACGAGACCACAAACCAGTTTTATATCAGCATTGGATATTTTGGGTTCCCAGCCTTGTGGAAGACGTCTGTCTCGTTTGCAGCAAGTCAGAAGGCAACACCATCACCTGTGCCAGACACTACCAAGAGCAATACGACGCCTGAGGTCAAGTTTCCGTTTACAATCGTTATTGCTTGTGTGTGCGGGGGGCTTCTCGTGGTGCTTGCTGTAGTCGGGCTGGTCATGGGTATAAGCATGAAAAAAATTCATCGCAAGCAACTCGTTTATGATCCGCAAAAATCACAGCTTCCAGAGTCAACAATAACACTTCAGCCCCTACCTAGAATGGAGGGTCCAAGAGTTCAGGGAAGGAATGCCTCGGGACTCGCCTAGTCTACCATCTGAGCACAGGAACGTGAGTTCTCTTTCCGAAGAGAAATGCTGATTTGACAACACACAAGTTCAGGCATGCGTCGGCGGACAGATAAACGTTACAAAGATAACCTAAAGTATGCACACTTCTGATGCAGCGGTAAATATGTAGACCGCGCCAACACAGTGGGATTCGGTATAGTGGGAGTCATATCCTAGTGGTGCAACAGGGCAACAACGGGGGCTCCGAAGCCAAATATGTCTCCGCACACCGACAGCTAATAAGGTTGGGTACGCACACTCGACAATCATTTTGTGCGGCGGTGGTGGCCCACACAATAAAACGTGTCGAGGGAGATTCAGAGGAGTGGCACAGTTTTTGCTAGCTGAAGGTTAGAATGCGGGATACAAGTACTGTGCAACAGTAGGTAGTCAGTTGTTTAATGACGCGCTTGAAGCTGAACAAAACGCGGTTTCGAGTGTGTCGCGCTGTCTGGGCAGTGCTTATATTCAATGCCCCGCTTTTGCTTCATTGGAACAATCTCTCTCTGATGTACATACGCACATACAAGGGCTTCCGAATTACCCGAAGCACGCAACACACTCGTCGTCATATGTAAATGAGAATCCCGCTGCACGGTACTGTGCTCAAGGAAATATCTCTACAAAGGCTCTCCCGATGCATCGCCAACAATCAGTAGCCGTAGAGATACGTGAACCGCCCTTTCCGAGGAGGCGAACCTCAGCAAACAAGCGGCCGCCCCTACTGTATCCGGGGGATGCACGAAGCATATCCGCCACTGGCACAGAAAAGCGTACGGCTTCCGTTCCCAACAACATTCCCTTCGTCACCCGCACGCTTTCCGAAAAGTTGTGATCTGAGAATGGTCTATCCCAGTTGAAAGGACGGAACAAAACTTCGTCTTCTGGTATCTCAGAGAGTGCAAACAAGTTGTCATCGTCAAGAGTATCCTTCTGCAGAACGTATTTGAACAGCATTGTGCCGGCCTGCTTTTCTGGCCCGTTAAGCAAGGTGTTGAGAGTGCAGGACAGTTTGTAGCCTAGCAATAATGGTTTATCGCTACCTCGAGAATAGGATATGCAGGGGGCATCTCCGTCTAGTCGTGGATCGAACATAGGACTTGCCTCAATATCACATTTAGCAGGGATCACTCGCAAGAAGTGACAATGAAAATTACGAGGCCGATCGCAGCGTTCGCCAAAATAGTCAATAGGGCACACACAATGCCCGTCCCTTGCCACGCCACGCCCACAACCATTGCTTCTTCCAGACCTTACTAGCGAGTCTTCCTTCTGTTCTACAACATTTGCTGTCTCTCCGTGACCGCTCTCGAAGTCACCATGACTCCTTCTGGGGCTACAAATACCATCCATTTCACGACATACCGCATCGCGCACGTCACGCGCCGTTCCAAGTGCACCGAGAATCTTGTATCCGTTCATGACATCTAAGCTGCGTTGTCGCCAAAATTCCGAAGGCAGACGATACATGAGTGACATCGCTTTGAATGCGGATATAGTATTTGGGCCAGTGCTTGAAGCTGTGATAGTAGATAGAAGCAGAACCAAGACGCACGCCGCGGCTCGCTTCTGTTTCATCGCGATGTTAGCAGAACACTTGAAACAATTTGATCAAAGTCGGAACAGTCGAAATGCCTATCAGGTATGGCTCAATTGAAAACTCTTTGTTTGGATGTGGCTCATCTTCGTGAGAGAAGAAGCGAATGATATTAATGCGGCAGCCAACGCCTCACTATCCAACATTGTCAGCTCATTCGCCTTAATACGGTGTGGGACATCCGAATTAATGCGCAAAGAAGATGCAGGATAGAACACTAAAAAAAAAAAAAACTCAGCGCCGTGGCTGCTTCAAAGTTAAGATCACCAATCTGTGACGGATTTCAACCAGTCTCCCATGTATACACATGTTTGTGGGGAAATGACACCTCCCGGAACGCAATCATGAAAAACTGGACACGATCCACATGGTATGGACGCGAGGTGATTGACAGCTGGTGTGGGTTGTACATGGCGAAAGTATTCATGGCCATCGCCCTTGCCCTCGCAAAGCTCTATTACAGTATCGTAGAGCATGGTATTCATGAGGGACTTGATATCACTGTGGGACAATTCCTCATTGGAAAGCTTGATTTCCGCGACGTAGCTGGTGACTTGATCGACTGTGACGTAGTTTGTCTTCTTGATAAAAGCGAGAACTTGCTCATAGATGGCCTCGATAAACACAGTGTCAAACTCTTGGTCATCGTTGTACCACGGACCACCGGTGTGCAAAGTGGACGGTTCCAATCCAGCTTTGATATAGATGCGTTTGTTTGTACCTTGGACCGACTTGATCTCTTTGATAAGATTTCTCGAAATAAGCCTCTCAAGAATCTGCTTGAGCTCGGTGTTGCTTTGAATGTTTGTCCTAAACTTCATCTCCTTTTTAGTGGCGCCATTCTGGCCGCCTTTCACGACCAGATCGAGGACCATCCGATCGGATGCATCGAGGCCTTTAAACTTTTCGGCATCCTCTGCGCTAACCCATTGATACAAGACCTGCTGTTTGCGGTTTTCTCCAGTGCCAGTGACCCGTGCCGCTAGGCGGATACGACCTTTAGCGAGTAGCTTGTTGTACGCGGCGATTCGGATCTTGGCTTTGGTGTCGAAATGAAGCTTGGCCGTGACCTCCTTGTCGGTCATTCCTTGCTGGTTCTGCTCGCATATTCGCAAGATTGTAGTCTCTATCGTCTTCAACTGAGTGTCTGTCATGTTGATTGTGAATTCGGTTTATGGAGAGTTGAGATACGTCGTTGTTAGATGAGTGGTGAGATGAGTGGCGCAACAGGACTGAAGACTACGACATAACGGGCCAGGAAGGCCTCGCAAAGAGTTTCCTGAGTGCAGCTTCGATGGCTTGGAGTCTCCTCATCGACGGATATGGTGTAGAAGGAGGCTGAGATGCAAACCGCAGTGAGTCAAACCGTGCCGTCCCGAAATGGACGAAGCGGCCGATCTGTTCTGCGGGGGTAATGTAGCGCTCGTCCATGACAAGGAAGCCACATCTTTCTAAAGGGATGAACCAGTCATTGGACAAGTGGCGTTCTGCATGTGGCATCCAATGTTATTTTACCTTTCATTCCAGCATTATTATATATATATTTCTTTAAATCTCTATATAATTGATTTATTTTCAAGCAATTTCATATGTAAGGCTCTGTACGGTTCGGCAAGTAAAATTGTCCTGGTTCGTTGTTTCGCTTCAAGAGTTCTGTATTTTGGCTTGTCAGGCAGCAAAGCACATACCCTGTACGTGTATTTAACATGCCAGCTTCTACCACCAGATCTGGTCTTCAAGTCTCCTCGAAAGCATGCATCCACAGTCCACTGAACATGAACTCTCAGACGAATGACGTGCCAAAACCGAGTTTAGAAATCCACCCCTGATTTCGACGACTTATCAGAATGACCATAGGGTTTCGCCAAACGCCCCGCTGGGTTGCGTGTTCTGTGAGATCCTTGTGGTGTATGTTTTAAGTCATGCCTTCAATATAGCAAACAAGTTTCGGAGAGACCTTATGGGTGGCAGTACACCACCGTATCACCAAGCCCGCTGATATCAGCTATCAATAGCCCCCCGAGAACAGATACGGAATATGTAATGCTGCTGGTTCCCGGGCGTGAGGCAGAGTAGTGCCAGAATTAGATTGCAGCACGATTTCATGTCAATTCAAGCGATATGATCAGCACTATTGTCTAGATGATAAGTGACGCCATATGAGGCCGATTGACTTCATAGGGGGCTTACTAATCAACATATTTTTGCTCAACTTCTTCCCTTTCAATAAGAAGAAAAAAAAAAAAGATTCCCTCGCCACCCCAGTTGACTCCTGCGTTGTCGAGGGATGGATTTATGTGAGAGCTGCACGTCCTTTCCGGTCGTTCTTAGAAATGCTTGGAAAAGAAGCTTTTCTGAGCAACCATGAATCGTTTTGTGTTGATATCTTCGAAGCCAAAAGACCCCTTTTAAAAAGTCAACCAGGAATTGAAACTGCATTAGATTCTCAGTCTTGCTGTGTATTCAAAACTGCTATCCCGATGTTCTGCAATATGTTATTGCCGAGGGCGAGTATGTTAAAGAAGTAGTGTCCAACTTGACTCAGTGATCCTTCGGATTAATAATATATATATTTTTTGCAAAGAAAAATTCGGCCTTGCAAATCGCATGTTGCTTGTTGTTTAGAGATCTCTACTGCAAAAATGGTTTCACCACCTCTCAGTAGTTTAAATCCAGGAGTGGTCTGGTTGTCGTAGTTCTGGAGGTCTTGTAGCAGCCGAACCGCAACTAGGGCAACCATCTACTCTCACCCTTAGCACCGTCTCCTCGGTAGCAATGCTCGGTGGTACAATAGCACATGTGGACTGGGTCACTTAGAAACGAAGCAAGTGAACCATATGCTGTATCGCGATGCTACTGCACTTTAAGACTATAATTCGTGCTCACTCTTCTTTTCGGGCTAGCGTTTTTTTCAAACATTCACAGAAAAGTGAATGTGTTTATTTCGACACAGAGGCATGACGAAAAGCAGCCCTGGCAGAAGCTACCCCTGCAGTTTAGAAAAACACAAAAAGAAAGGTCTCTTGCTTGCGATATGTGGCCTGTGCTGACGCACTAACACATTCTGATTGCATTCTGAGGTTGCTAGTAGGGGAAATCTTCCAACACAATGCCCCAAGTTTAAACATAGAACTACAATACACATTCAAAATCGCGAAGTAACACCCGTACGAAAGGCTACTACGCGCTTGTTCCGGAAGTCCCACTGGTCATAATTTCTTGCACACGTTCCCTGAACATGGAGGCGTACACCTGGTCGGCACTGCTCTTCTGCTGCAGCACCTTCACTCTCTTCGAGCCGTACCTCTTCTCCATGTCGGCGTGGAACGTCGTGTCATCCTGCTCGTCTTCCATGATGAAGAGGTCTACGACAAAGGCGACGACGCAGTTGGAGACGATAAGACTGTTGACGACAAAGCTGAAGATGAAAAACCATTTGGTCCAGTTGCCGAACCGGGATGCCGAAGCCATCGCCTCGGCCACCTCGGTCAGGTAACCAACGATGACGGATGAGAAAAGCGTGTACCAACCGGACGCCATGTCGTTAAAATTGAGCGCCCAGTAGTCATTGGAGACGTACGCATCGACGAGGAAGTTGTTGTCCGGATCCAGCGCCGGGTTTGACGCGTAGACCAAACCTCCGAATAATTCTACCCCCGCAGCGGCGAAGACGTAGAGCGTGAGGAAGAAGAAAGAAAAGAGCGGGACCGAAGCTGGGATCAAAATCGAAAACACTTGCACAAGGCGTCGGAAGCGTGGCATATCCGCCATGACGGCGAATAACCTCAAGCATCTGAGCAGGATGAGATACCGGACAATGTCAGGATCATTTTCCGAGTAGGGGTACAGCACATAACCCGCGCCAAACAACAGCAGCCACGTGACGGCAAAGTCGAAGCGGTTGCCATAGTCACGCCAGTAGCGGTCAAAGCCTTGGCTCGCGACCTTGAGCACCATCTCGACAATGTAGACCAAGGAGAAGCCGCACTCGACAAGCGCGAAGAATCGCACGCTTTCAGGAGTGTCCTTGTTCTGTAGATCCATCGTCGTCTCCAGCAACACGACTGCAATATTCACAATCATGACGACGCAAATGTGATACGTGAACGCCCGTGACCTTATGTACGTGGCGACATTCTGCCACAGGTCCGACTCATAAAACTGCGGCATCCATCTCTGCACCAGGGATGCGTTCTCCAGTTCGATGATAAACTTGAGCTGCAGCACCTCGACCATGTCGAGAAACTCAACGCGGCTGAGATTTTGATCGTGATCGTCGTCAAGTGCCGTGAAGACGAAGTCTACGCGCTGGTTGTCATACTCGCTCATGCTCTTGTTCTTCCTCAATTCGTCAAACATCAACCTCAAGTCCGGAAGCGTGACCATGCCCTCACCAGGGGTGAGGATATCATACGCCAGGCCGATGCTCTCCCTCCGCGACATGATCTTTCCGACGACGAGCTCCTCTATATGTCCTGTGTAAGCGTTGTAGACGACAGCGAGCATGACATTAAACAGCAAGAAGACTCCGATGACAATAAAGACGAGAAAGAGAATGGCGCTGGCGCGCGACACATCCAGCACGGCCATGATCTGCATGGGCCAATCCGCGGTGGTGATGGAGGTGAATGCGGAATACAGGCCGACGGTGAGGTCGCCAAAGTAGCGATTAGCCTCGGGGACGTCGTGAAACAGGAGGGTAACAAGCCAGCCGAAGATGAGGACGAAGAGCGCGACAAAGGTGACGACGTCGAGGAAGGGGAGCAGGACGGCGGAAATGCCCATGGTGCACTCGCGCAGGGCGTGGAAATAGAAGAGCGGCAAGACTGCCCTTAGGTACGGGGCGAAGCGAAGCGGCGGGTAGCCGCGCCACAGGGCGACCCAGACGCAGTCTGCGACGAGCAGGGCGAGGACGGCGAAGAGCTGGCGCTCCTTGGCGTGCAGGGCGGCGGACGGCAGGGCCAGGGCGTCGAAGACGAGGAAGAAGACGAGGACGGCGAGCAGGACGGCGTTGACGGTGACCTGCAGGCCCGGGTTGAGGTAGGGCAGGCCGGAGAGGAAGAGATCGGAGTTGTCAGGGGCCGCACAGTGGCGCGCGGCCGAGCACCAGGACGGGGTCTCGAAGAAGGAGAGGAAGACCAGGGCTAGGGCCGCGAGCTGGCGCACGAAGAGCGTGTTCTCGAAGAAGAGGTAGGCCTTGCGCGATTGGCGCGTGCGAGGGATGCAGGCACGGTCGCGGATGGGGGCGCCGCGCATGGTCTCGTCAATGATCCAAGCGGCGAGCTCATGGCGCGAGAGAGCGTTGGGGTCGGTGTCATCGAAGGAGACGCGGTCGGCGGGCGTGCGCAGGAGGGGCGTAGCCTCCGACGGCTCCGTCGGCATGATGGAGGAGAGGTGGTGGAATCTGTGTGTGTGTGTATGTGCGGAAGGGAGGAACGGAGGTACGGCGTGGATGGGGCAGGGGCTGCGGAAGCAACGGTGTCATTTGGGAATGGTGCCGATCTGGGATGCGCCCCGAAGAGAAGATGCTGAACGTGATGAATTCGTAATATATCAAAATCTCGAAATCTGAGGTGGTGTATGACCACCAATTGCGCACCGCAGAAACGTTCCGTATGGCGTCATTCCAACATGCTTGCCGCCGTCCAGACGCAGATCGCAAGGCGGCAGCCAAACATCACCGGTCACTCATGAAAAGACAGTACCCGTCTGGTAGTCGACATCCATCTCATCCGCCCTGACGTGGTAGTCAATAAGCAACTGCATGACCCACTTGGTGCCCGCATGAACAGGCTCTGCAAAATGCAGTAAGGCGTCCTTACTTCGATAGACGATAGCGGCGCCCTTCTCCGGCTTGACGGCGACGCCATCCTCCGGAAAGACGGTCCTACCGCCGTCCTCGGGGGCGTGGAGGCACACGAGGACGGTGAGGTCCTTTCCGTCGACATGCGGGGCGACGCCCTCTCCCACGCGGTATCGGACGGTAGTCTGGTCCCTGACGACGACGGTGCGGCGGGTGGGGCGTACCCACTGGCCCTCTGCGAAGACGAAGTGCCTTCCGGCGAAGCCGAGAGCGTCGGAGACTGCGCGCAGGACGGGTTGCAGCTGGGGGGCGTCGGGGGGAAGTTGGGCGCGGAAGCCGGAGCGCATGGACGGGCGCAGGGCGTCGCGCGCGAGCGGGAACTCGGCGATGAGGCGGGCGGCTTCGCGCGAGACGGGGGAGGAGGAGAGCTCGCGGTTGACGCGGTAGTTTAGATACAGGTCCGACTCGGATGTGGCGGCGGCTTGCAGGGCGATAAGGGCGTCGCATTGCGACGCGGTGAGGAAGTTGGCGATGCGCAACAGGGGGGGGGAGCGGTTGATGGTGGTCAGGGAGGCGCCTAGCTTGTTGTGCGGGTCCAAGGAAAGGC
>NW_005179125.1:20553-29748 GCF_000350225.1 Chondrus crispus | reverse complement strand
TGCCCCTTTGGGGGGCGGTGTGGGGTGGGAGAGGGAGAGGGAGAGGCCTTTGGAGAGGGAGAGGGAGAGGGAGAGGGAGAGGGAGAGGGGGGGGTAGGAAGGCCGGAGACATTGGGCCGGGTGTTCGGTGGGCGGGGGGACCACTGTATTGGGGCGAGAGGGAAAGGGAGGGGGGGGGGAAGGGGTTGACGGGACAAGGGAGATGTTTGTTGCGGAGCACAGTACAGTACCAACGGTGCTGTACAAAGGGTGCAGTACGAGCTTGGTTGAACCAGGAAATGGGATCCAGATTACCGTGAGAGGAAATGTGGATCTGGTTGTGGATCTGGTTGAAGGGAAATGTGGATACCGTACAGGACAAGTTTTAACGAACGGAGGGAGGGTGTGGACTAGCGTGGTGAAAAGGAGGTGGAGCAGGTGCGGACACACGTAGTACACGTGGACGCGGATGAGGACAAGGTGTACGGACATATGCGACAAATGTATTGGCGTCTACGGCATGGTGCGAGGTTGGGCAATACGTGTTGCTCAATGATGCGATTGGGGAGTGGAGGACAAAGCACTGTTCTGCTTAGGTGTAAGGTGTGGTGTGGGACGACGAGTGAATTTTGTAAAGTGTAAGCGGAGAAAAGGCATGCCGCGTGTGTGCGTGTGGGGGGGAGCGGGGGGGGTTGGTGTGGCGAGGTTGAATTTGGAAAGAGTGCGTGGCAAGCAAGGCTAGCGGGATGCCATGAAAGCAGGGGAAAAAGGCACGCGCGCGGGGTGCGAACACTTGGAGGCACGCGGGCGGGCGGGAGAAGCAAGGCGGTGGGGGCCAATGAAGAAACGGTGGGAAATAGACGGCGTGCGATTGGTTGCTTGGCATCAATTATCGGTGGCGGTGCTGTGCGCGGCGGGTGTCGAGAGCACGTTGATGCGGATGTCAGCAAGGCATGTCTGGGGAGCGCACGCGCGCGTGCGGCGCCCGATTGGGCCGCGCCTGCGCTTCCAGGTCACCGCGTCGAGTGCGCCGCGGGCGTGTGCCGCGCCGTGCGTGGGGGGTCGTGCGCGCGGGGCTCGTTTGCGCATGGGCGGGCAGGACGCCAAACAGGGTCCCGACCGCCCGCCGTCGCCTTACTGTACGCGTCGTTGCGAAGTCGTTGAGATATTGCATCACAATTGCATTGCGCGCCGCTGGACGCGGCTGTGCTGGACGCGGCTGTGTGGACGCAAAGTCCTCGTACCCGTAGTACTGTACAGTAGCGTCTCGTATGGCGCATGCACAACGGTGGCCGCTCCCTTTCCAGAGGGTCTTAGCTTTGTTGTAAGTAAAGCGGGGGTCGTAGGCGGTGCGTAAAACCACCCCTCTCCGTAACCTCCCCGTCCACAAGCACTACGCAACAAACGTGTGCAGTCGCGCTCGCGAGTGTCTTCGACGAAGGCCAGACTTTGGCTCGACTGGCGTCGCTGCGATCCTTAATGTGCAGTTTTGCGCGTTCAGTTGAATACAACGCGGCTGGCAATTCGATGAGGACAGCGGGCGCCACCCTATAATAGACACTGCACAATATCACGCTGCCCGCTTAACCACGAGTGCACCGTGTAGGCTGCGTGGGCAAATTAGAGCTGCAGTACTTGTTCAGTACAGTACTGCAGCGGAAGCTCCTGACATTGGCAGACGCGCGCAGTGGTGAGGTCGTGCGATCGCGACCCAGCCTAGTCCACTCCAAGCAAAGTACAGTAGCGAGAGGTGAGGTGAGGTGTCTGGAAGGGGGTCTACGGGTCCGGGTCCGCTACGGCGGCCGCACGGGCGAGGTTTGTCTACGGTGCGGTATGATAGATGGGATTGTATGGATCAGCAAGCGCGCAGCACAGTGATGTTTTGCAACGTGATTTGGCACGGGGGAACGTGTGAGGAAAAACGAAGCGAAGGAAGCGATGGAAGCGGCGGTGTCGGGCAATGGGAGTCGGGGGAGATGCTCGAAGCGTAAGGTGTACAGTACTAGTCACTCGTCACTGCAAGATCTTTCGCTTTCGCAACAAGGACAAGCTCTTTATCGTAAAAGGGTACTTGTACAGTATACTGCGCAGCAACAACAGCATCATGAGTAGCTGTTTGGCACGACAGCTGAGGTCGAGCGGCTCGCGACAGGGTGCAGGCCGCCGAAATTCTCGATGTGGGTGGTGAAGGAAGACAGTGGGGAAGTGCATTGCACCAAACGAAACATTTGGTCCGCTGTCGAGGGTGCTCTACACGCTGTTATGGACCAAGCTGGCACTCACACCGCGCTGTTGTCGGGGAATATTGAGGGCGGAGAGATTGCAATTTGGGCACGCGTGCCGGCGGCGGCGGGTGTCGCGGGCGGGGGGGGGGGGGGGGTGGGGGCCAAAATTCTCTCTTACAGTACTGTACCGATAAATTTAGAAGTGGGTGGGACGGGGGATGGCGCAACGTGTTGGAGTGTTTCCACAAATGGAGTGCGGAGGCGTATGCGCGGGACGTGTGTGCGGGACGGGACGAGTGGGTACAGCATCGTCATGGGGGCAGGCACGGAAGGCGGCGGGGCACGGAAAGGATAAGCGGAAGGAAGGACGGAAGGACGCAAGGGAGGCACTGTCAATCAATGAAAGGATGCATTTCGCCACGCCGACAACGGAGTGCAGTGAGTGAGTCGCATTTGCTCATTCCTTTCGTACCGCGCCGCTCGTCCGCAGTTTACAGTCCAGGTGCCTCAGTAGCGGCCTGTGTGGAGGCCGTGCAGCCGGCGCCGAGCGCGAATATCGTAATCACGAAGGGGGGCAAGCCCGCGGTACGCAAGCTTCGCGTGGCGTTGCTACTGACCGCGATCGCCCCATTTAGAGAGCAAGTTATGTCGCGGGGTGGAGAACCACGTCAGTAGCTTGCCGTGCGGCCCCAAATATACAGTACCGTTGGTATAGTACAATGCGCTCCCTTGAACGGGCTACGGTAAGTGCAAGTGAGGGGATAGTAGACTATCGACCGACCATGTGCGTGCCCCCGGCGGAGGCGGAAGACGGGGCGGCGAGGCGTGCCGAAGAGGACGTTGCAAAGCGGGCGCGGACGGGGAGGAAGGGGTGGGGCTGCGGGGCACGAAGGGCGCCGGGCCTTGCGCGGGGGGCACGCTTCGACGCGCTCAGCAGTGATGGGAATCGCGGCGGGGAGACGGGGCGACGAAAGCGGCGACGCGGGCGGAGACAGATGGAGAAAGCAGCTGTGCTGACAGTGCAGGGTGCAGAAAAAGGGACATACAGTGGGGAATAGGCGGCAACGAATAAAAGCATGGGCCCGCCGGTGGATGGGCGGCCCGCATGCCCCGTTGTCGGGGGCGTGCTTTTTCACCCCACCCCCCCCCCCTAAACTCGCCCAAGCGGTGGATGCACGCCGGCCTTGCAAGCCCTATTTTGGGACCCCCGCTTGCACAGTCTTGCGTTGAAGTCTCCCGTGTGTGTATCCGTCACAAACCGTTCCGAAACTTACCCTCCTGCCCCCTCTCGTCCCAGCTCGCCACCTCCCCCTGTCCCCCGATTCCTCGCATTCCCGACTCAAAACACATATCCACATCACCCCCTCTCCACTCCCCGCCTCCATCCCTCCCCCCCTTCCCTGTCCTCTTCCTACGGCAACCCTGCAAGCTCTCTCCCTTCTGACCCTCCTGCTTCAACTTATTCTCGCACCCTCGCTCCCGCTCCCTCCGTTTTTTTTTTCCCATCTCCAACCGAAACCGACTACCTCATCCCATCCGCACACCCACCCCCACCCCCGCACTCACGCTACCCTAGCTTCTCGCCGTCTCTCGTCCACGCGACCCCCACCCACCGCCGCCCGCCTCTGCAGACACTCGCACCAGTGCAATGGCCCGCGCTCAGGTCTGCCGGTTTTACGACGACGGCGCGTCTGGTGCCGCTCTGCGCCGCCCCATCAAGCGCCTGCCCGAATTTCAGAACTCTTCGGGTCTCTTCTACTCGGCCAAGGGCCGCCGCAACCCGCATTCCTCCCCTTTTTTTCTCCAGATTCCGCGCACCGCCTTTCTGCAGGTCCTGTTTGTGCTCGCCGCCCTGTTTGTCATCCTCACCAATCACAACTCCTCGCCCGCCGCCCCCGCAGAAAATACCCCCGCCGCCCCGAATGGCGAGTCCTCCGCCGCTCGTGCTCTCGCCAACTCTATCGGCGTCGGCTCGGGCGTCGCCATGCTTAACGCTTTCGCTTCCAAGACCCTCGGATCCTCAGACGCAGCTGACCATCACCCCAGTATGAGTGATCACGCAATCCGCATTTCTGTGCCCGAAGCAAAAGTAAAGAAGGGTGTCACCCTCGTCGCCGTCTGCATGGGACGCCACGATACCGTCAAGAAGACTGCCCCGGCCTGGCTCAATGTCAAGGATGTCAATGAGATCATTCTCGTTGACTGGAGCTCAGAGCCGCCGCTGGAACCGGTCATTCGCAGCCTGCCCGAAGGCGAACGCGTCAAGGTCATCCGCGTCAATGGCGAGACGTCTTGGGTACTCTCTCGTGCATACAATCTTGCCGTTAAGGCCGCCACGTACTCGCATATTATCCGCACTGATTGTGATTACCAGGTTGGTGAGGATTTTGTCGATGCCCACAGCAAGCTTATGGAGCACGCGCAGAGCTCGGCTGTCGGTGACACTGCCACCACCGGCAAGCATTTCTATGCGGGCAACTACAACTTGGCCCGCAACGAGAACGAGGTCCATCTCAACGGTGCCGTCTTTATTCGCAGAAAAGACTTTGTGGATATTGGCGGCTATGACGAACGCATTCAGACCTATGGCTGGGATGACGAGGACCTCTACAACAGGTTGGACAAGGCCGGCTTGAAGAAGATGAATATTTCCTACGACCATGTTTCCCATGTTAAGCACGACGATTCCGACCGTGCCCAGTCGGGCGTCAAATTTGCAACCGTGGAAATCGATTTGAACTCCCTCCTCTTGTCAAAGTTGCAGCCATGGACTAAAGAGTCGAAATCCGCCACGTCCTACAGAGCCAAGGAGGGGTCTGTGTCTGCAAACAGCATTGTTATTGAGGCAGAGGAAAAGCCAAAGGCACTGCGAGACCTGGTCTCTACCGAACGTTACGAGGAGGCTTGGGCTGAAGCCCTTGGCCGACGCCTTCATGACAGCTATGCCGTGCCATGGGATATTATTGCAAACCTCGCTATCAAAGAGAAAGAAACGCTGCTCAAGCGTCTCATGCAGAGAAC
Organism: Chondrus crispus; assembly: GCF_000350225.1. Taxonomy (NCBI): domain Eukaryota; phylum Rhodophyta; class Florideophyceae; order Gigartinales; family Gigartinaceae; genus Chondrus; species Chondrus crispus. Next base: position 24,523 of record NW_005179125.1, on the reverse strand, counting down.
TGAGAACCGCGAGAGGGCAAAGCGCGCCGAACTCGACCGTGCCGGACGTACTTCGGAGATTGTCAACGTTGACACTCTCCCGACGCCCAGGATACTGATATGCCATTGCATGCATGGTCTCGGAAACCGCCTCCGCGCGCTAGGAAGCTGCATGTCTTTTGCCAAGGAAGCAAATCGCGAGTTGGTCGTGGTTTGGGAACCAGATAGCCATATTGAAGCCAAATTCTTTGATATGTTCAAGACTCCGCTTGTCGTGTTAGAGAAGATGCCAGTACAATGGCCGTTTGCAGATGTTGAAAAATGGGATTCCGTGTGGTCCCAATTCAAGTTTCATAATTACATGGAGATGGAAGGCAGCGGGGCTGTGAAGGGGGAGAAGATTTTTGATATCCCCAACAAACACATGTACTACAAGGGAGCGTACATTATGGAAGCCGACAACACGGATTTGACCAACTGGGAAAAGGATAACGACATGCTGAGGTCGTTGGAGCCCATCCCTGAGGTCAAGACCATGATTGCCGATATCGAAGGCCAGGGTCTTGGGACCGACCGCGTCATTGGACTTCACGTCAGGAACAGGACGCTGGAAAAGGATATCAAGAACGTCGACTTTGTCAAGGAATATGGGGACGAGGCGACACAGACGATGGATATGTGGCGGCGGAAGAGCGGTGTGCAGAATTTCATTAGGCAAATCAATTTGATCATCAAGGAAAAGCCCGACGTTAAGTTTTTCGTTGCCACTGACACCTACGAGGTTATTGGCCAACTCGAGGACCATTATCCGGACCGCATCTTGTCCTTCAAGAGATCATGCGACGACCGGGACGGCGAATGTGTGAAATACGCTCTAGCCGATCTGTATGCGTTGTCAAAATGCCGGGAGTTGTACGGATCCAATTGGAGCTCTTTCACAGAAGCAGCGGAGAGGATAGGGAATGTGAAGGCGAAGTTGGCTGGGCAGGACTTTGGCGTTTAAGTGTCACCACGTCTGTCCGGACCAGAGAGCGACATGGCTCCCCCTTTGTCGATGCACATGCAGCGCAGTGTCAAAACTGTTGCCAAAAGGCTGTGTGAAGGATTCAGATCCATCGTTAAACCGCGTGGTGTCTGAAAGGAGGGCCGTCCTCCTTTCCCAATTGCATATCTCGACAAGTGTGATCAGAACAATGCTCCTTTAATGGGAGGGATGATTTCTGGGAATCGTGACTAACTACGGTGCCTGTCTTATTCTTGTTTTCCGAAGGATGACATCGCGAATGCCAATTAACTTTAGGGATAGCGAGCGACTGTAGAATATTTAGATTTTGTTTTTGTTTTTGCTGTTCTTTTCTCCTCTCTGTTCTCATGAAAAAATTACATCCAGTCGCATATCGACATAGGCTTGAGACAGTTTAGAAATCACTGAATATCGGAAATGGACGACTCAAAGCGGGGTGAGGTTAATATGTTTCCCTCGTTTATAAAATTGAGTAACAGTCGAAAGTGGACAAAGCTCAAGCGCCCAATTACGGTGAGAAGCATGTTTTGCGATATATTCGCCCAGTAGCGAGAGTCAAGGGCGAAATCTACGTCCGAGACTATAATAATGACGCTTTATGATGTCGCGGCCAACAATCAGATCTCCCCGGCAGCTGACAACTTCATGCAGCAAATGGATGATGTGGCGGATGGTTTTTAGAAGCCATCAAAACTCTTTTTTGTCCCGTTAAAACGTCAATGATAATTTAGTAGTGCGGTAGACGTAAAAAACCGTTGATGTATGGTTGGCAGAGCAGAAATCACGCAGTTGCGCAACGCCTACTACAACTCGTCATTGGTCGACTCGCCACCGACGTTAGCGCCAGCTGTTTGCGCATTAGACACCTCACCCACGTCCTCAAAACTCAAAGAAGCGTCGTTTGCGCCATCAGCGCTGCCGGTGCCGTTCTCCTCTGCTCCACCTAGCTCTTCGGCATCCCCCTCGTCCTCATCGTCCTCGTCATCCTTATCATCGTCATCGTCACCTTCATCGTCGTCCATCCCCATTCCATCTTGCCCCGGCTGCATCATATTAAGCCCCATATTGTTACCCGGATTGGCAGCGCGGATCTCCTCCAACAAGTTTTCCATTTTCACGTCCTTCTCACTCTTCGGCTCAAACGCGGGCCCCGGTTCCCTACCGGCCGGCACTGGCGGGGGGTCATTCCTACACGCATCAGACACGCCCCCTTTCGGGGCGCACAACCAGTCTTCGACATCCGCGTCCTTGAGCTCGGCTGCCTTCCTAAGCGCATACAACCTCTCTGCGAACTCAGTCTCGACAGAATCGAGGGCGCGACGACACGCGATAGCGACGGTATGGCACTCGCGCTTGCAAGCTTGCTGTCCCTCCTGCTCGGCGACGCGGAGGACGGGGCCAGCTTCGACGAGGTCGATCTTCTTCATCCAGCGGGCGGGCTTCTGGGCCGGGTCGCACAGCGTCTCGACCAGGTCCAGGACCTTGACGGTGTCCAGGTGGCGGTCGGCGGGCAAGTCGTTGACCGCGCGAACGGCAGAGCGGGCCACGTGCGGGCAAACCTGGCACTGGATGTAGGGCACGTCGGACGGAAGGCCGCGCGAGTCGAGGGCCTTTTTGGAGGCGGCCGAGCACGGGTGCAGGTGGAGGGAGAGGGAGAAGAGGACGAGGGCGAGTGGGAGGAGGCGTGGGGAAGGATGCATGGTGCGTTGGGGGCGATCAGGGGCGGGGAGAACGGCTTTAGACGTCGGGGGACCAAGGGACGAAGAGGGTTTCGTCTTCCGCTGCTCGGGTAGGCGGGCGACGACGATCGCCTGTATGTCACGGATTTCGCCAAGGAGCGGGATAGAACGGCGGGCGGGGGGGGGGGGGATCTGGGGGGGTGGGCTGTTTGGGCGGTGTCATTTGTCCAGCAGGGAAACATGGGCATGAGCCAATGAAGCGACGAGGACGGAGCGTTGCTGCCGAAACCATCCAATCAAGAAAGAGACATGTAATGTAAGGAGCGTGCGCATCTGCAATGTACACGTGTGCCGAATCGTCCAGACAGGACTCATGCCCTCGACGGACTGCATTTCCAGCAAATGGCTAAATTACTGTATAGAGAAAGCTCTGTACACGTGTAGTCGACTCGCGGAGCTGTAATGAGAGTTGCGATACTGTACACTTTACAGTATTGGTCTGACATGTGGTGTGTTTGAACACGTGTGGGACGTGTATGTGGACACCCTGGACACGTTTCGAGATACTACTACAGTAGTGGGTTTACGCAAGCAGAATTCTGCAATGATTTTTTCAAAATTCTGCAATACTGCAACAATCGAAGACCACTGACCCCATGATGACCAAGGCGCAGCACGATGCAAGCAAGCACCAGGCCGAATGCTCCTTGCGAGGAACGATGCGAGAGCTCTGAGCAAGGTAAGGCAAGGCAAGGTAATGCTACATTTAGGAAAGCATTACCATTGATGCTTGCCGCCAAGTGCGACGGCCACGGGCGCGCAGTGACGTCACATCGCCCCATCACCGCCTCCCGCACCGCACCACCGCCGGCTGCACGATGCCCTCCACCGCGTGCGCGCCCACGTCGCGCGCAGCCCGACACCACGCGCCACACCGTTCACCGGGCAAACATGACTCCCCGCGCGCACGCGCCGCGCGGTCGCCCGTCGCGCCCCTCCGCGCACGCCCGGCAGGCGGCGCGTCCGCGCTGCACTAAACCGTCGCGCCCCCGCCTTGCATTTATTTAACGGCTTGACGTTTTTGTCAGCGCGCACCTCGCTCGCGCCCGTTGCCGCCGCAACTTTCGCGCGCATCCAGCTACGAAAACGCGCCGCGCGCCCTCCCGCCGCTCCTCCCCGTCCCCCCTCCCACCCGCGTCGAAAAGTAGAGCGCTCGCACCAGGGGAGCGCGTCGCCACCGTCGCTACCGAAGCCAGCACAGACACACACGCGCGCGCAGAATGCCTCC
>NW_005179125.1:18966-20530 GCF_000350225.1 Chondrus crispus | reverse complement strand
GCGTGATGAGCAGCCGCCGCCGCCTCCGCCCCCTCCCGGCGGCGGCGGGGGGGGAGGGGGTGCCATGGTGGCGCCTCCGCCGCCGCCTCCGCCGGCGGCCGCTGCGCCGGTCAAGGCCAGCGTGGTACCGATGCCGGCTCCGCCGCGCGTGGAAGAGGTCGAGAAGGTCGAGCCCGTGCCCGACGTGGTCGTGGTGGCGGACGCGAAGCGTGTGGGCGAGGAGGCGGAGCTGTTTGTTGACGCCAAGGGCGAGGAAGAGGTAAGTTTTTGGCTGTTTGCTGGAGGAGGTCGTCTCTTGCCTGGAATTTGATCGGGGAAGATTTTAGCTAACCTTGTTTTACGCTTTTTTATGTTGTTGCGTGGTGGTACGGAACGGTGGTGTCGGTACTGTACGCGGATGGGTTTTTTGTGTGCGGGCGTGCAAATGGGGGGGTTGTAGAGCGAGTCCAAGACGAGCGAGAGGGTGGCGGCGGACGGGACGCCGGTGGTGCACGGGCAGTATGAGCAGAACAAGGAGGAGGAAGATGTGATGGTGAAGACGGAGTTTGTGTGGGCGGACGGGGCCGAGGGGGACGTGAAGCTGTCGGGGGCGTGGAACGGGTGGATGCCGGTGCAGATGTATCACGAAGGGGGTGGGATGTGGTCGGTGGTGACGCCCGTGCCGGCCGGGACGCATGAGTTCAAGTTTGTCGTGGATGGGAATTGGCGGCACTCGACAAGGCACCCCACGGTCGGAGAGGACGACCAGACGATGAATAACATCCGGGTGATTCGCGGGCCGCCCAAGGCGAAGCAGACCGAGGAGCGCCCCACGGCCGAGGACGAGGCGGCGGAGACGGAGGCGCCGCCAAAAAAGGGGTGTTGTGCGATCGCGTAAGAGAAGCGGGTGTGTGAGTGAAGGTTTTTTTTTTTTTTTTCAGATCGAGTAAAAGCAAGTGGTAAAAACGGAAAGAGATGAAATGTTGTTTGTTGAACAAAGTTAATCTGAATACGGTGTGTAAATGGGTTGGGCGGCACTCCTTTACCACGCTAAGCGTTGACGGTCGTAAGAGCGGGGTCGCAAAGAAAAAAAAAAAAAAAAAGACACCGGGGTCTAGGCTTGTTATCTCTTCGAAAAAAAGCCTCCGGTCTTCTTCTTCCTCGACGAGCTACTATCGATGCTGGCGGAGCTAGCCCTAGAGTCCCTTCTGGCCGGTCTGGAGGAGCTCTTCGAGCTAGCAGTGCCGTCTGCGGCGCCGAGGTCGGGCTCGGGGAGGACGTAGCGGACGTTGTTGAGGCTGGTCTCGTCGATGCCGATGGTGGGGTGGCGCTCGGAGTGCTTCCATTCGCCGTCGACGATGAACTTGAACTCGTGCGGGCCGGGCGGGACGGGGGTGACGACGGACCAGGTGCCGGCTCCCTCGTGGAACATCTGGATGGCCTTCCAGTCGTTCCAGTCGCCCGACAGCTGGACGTCGTCCTTTGCGCCGCCGTCCGCGAACACGAACTCGGTCTGGACGCCGTCGGAGGTGTGGGTCTTTCTGCGGGGGCGAAAGATGGGGCGGGGAGGGGAGGGGAGGGTTAG